>NW_010115553.1:0-839 GCF_000699245.1 Pterocles gutturalis
GCAGCCGGAGGCGGGGTTTCGTTCTCCTCCCAGCGGTTGTCGTGCATGCTGGAGGGGAAAGAAAAATAATTTAAAAAGAAAAAATTCCAAAAAAAAATTCCAAAAAAAAATTCCAAAAAATTATTTTTCAACATGTCCAAAAATTAATTTTTTTCAAAAACTCAAAAAGTCAAAAAACAATTTTAAAAAAAATTAAAAAATGTCCTAAAATAATTTTTTAAAGTGTCCAAAAATGTCTCAAAATTAATTTTAAAATGTCCAAAAATTAATTTTAATTATGTCCAAAAATTTTTTAGAAAGTCAAAAACTGTCAAAAAATAATTTCAAAAAATGTCAAAAAATTATTTCAAAAAACAATCTTAAATACGTCAAAAAATGTCAAAAAAAATCAAAAACAAATTCCCAAACCAAATTCCCCAATAATTCCAAATAAATCAAATTCCCCAAAAAATCCCCTCAAAAAATAAAAATCCAAACTAAATTCCAACCCCAACAATTTTCCAACCCCAAATTCCCAACCTCCAACTTCAAAAAATTTCAAAAAAAGTCAATAAATTTCAAAACAAGTTTCAAAAAAAATCCAAAAAATTTCAAAAAAATACATTTAAAACAAATTTACAAAAAACCCCCCAAATTTCCAAAACCCCCCCAAATTTCCAAACCAATTTTTAAAAAGTCCATAAATCTCAAAATAAATTTCAAAATAAATCTCAAAATAAATCAAATAAACTTTTTAAAATGGGGGTTTTTGAAATTTTTTAAATATAAATTTCCACCAAAAATAAATTTCCACCAAATTCAAATTCCTACAAATTTCCAAAAATTCCTAAAAATTTCCA
>NW_010115554.1:0-12670 GCF_000699245.1 Pterocles gutturalis
TCGGTGTTTGTAACTCTCCTTTGCTCTGATCCCTATGAAAACAATTTCAGTAATTAAACTTCTGTCATCCCAAAACCCTGTCTATGATGCTAATCAGTATTTTTTATTATTTTTTTCTGCTCACTCATCCTTTACGTTTCTCATCTGATATTTGGCCTGTAAGCTTTGAGATAAAGACTTAATTTTGTTCTTTCTTTGTACAGTTCGTAGTGCAGTAACTGCTAGGTGTTTGTCTGGTCCAAGTCTAGATCTTCTAGGTGTTACTGTAGCAGAAATCATAATAGCAGCAGCAATACAATAGTAAAAGGAATCTCCCTGGAGGTCAAAATTTAACCAAAATTTGTCCAACTGGCTCTTCTGCCCTGTGTACAGAGAACTCTTTGCAAACAGCACAGTTTCTGGAAGGTAATTGCAGAAAAAAAAAAAAAAAAAAAAAAGTTTTCCCAATAATTTTTTTAACTGTCAGAAAGTTATAGCCATGGGGAACTCTGTCCTTTAAGCTAGTGACCACAAAACACCGTCTGCGAAGTAGGAAAAAAAGATAAACTGACCAGTGGCATCAGTCAGAGAGAGAAAGAAGTAAGATTTCTTGGATTAGTCATATAAATAAGTCTCAAAAAATGTGCCTCTGATTTGAAGGTTGGGATGCTGGCTATACCATCTGCCTCATCAAACAGGCCATAAAATCCTACAAAATTATCCGAACATCAGAAGGTACTTGTTCCTGCAACAGGTTTAATCTTCTAATCACGATCTAATGGGCTACAAAACCCTGTTAAAAAGTATTCACTGGCTTGCCGAATTCAGTGTTACTGAAACTTCCCATTTTTATCCACCAGAAGAAAAAACAACTGTGAGTTTTGAAATTTATGCCCCAGGCAGTGAATTGAGGAGAGATTATCTATACATTCATCCTGAAATACAGCTGGGCTTTGATTATGTGTATGTGCTTTAATTACGTGTATATGTTTATAGAAATACTTATATTTTTCTTAAGGCAATAGGTGCTTTACACACGAGTGTTTCAGGGTCAGGGCATCAACACCATTTAAATTGTTTATTCTTCTAACCACTGTGGCATTACTGAGAAGCTCAGATGATGCCTGTGAAACAACTTCAGTAGTTTCTTTTCTAGGTAGTCAGTAAAAAGACAAACCATCCTAGCTTTGATTTGTGTTTGAACTATTTCATACAACTCTCTCACTCATAACATCCCTGTTTATCCTCAGTACACGCTGGAGAGTGTGAAGTTAGATCCATAGATTAAACATGCTCTCCATCAGCTGCCTGTAGTTGCAGATAATTATTTCAACTGCCATTAAAAAAAAAAAAAAAATCAGAATGGTGCCAAATTGAAAAATCTGTTCCTCACTTCTCCTGGTGCATGAGGTCCCTTGTTGAGTTATTGAAATTGCTAGGCTGTTCTCGTAGCCAAGGAAAAGAGAGAAGACAGATGGAGCCATGCATTTTTGTAAAAACTCTTAAGAACTGTCCTCGTGACAACCCCTTCTCTGTCTCCAAGGCAGTGGGTAAATCTTGTTATGTGTCCTGCTCTATACTAAAGATATTCCAAGCAATGCCTGACAATTCTGGCATGTTTTCTGTGGGGATTTACTTGTACTGCATCATTAAGGAAAGATATTTTTCATATGATCAGCTCAATGCTCTCTGGAAACAAAAACAGAAACAAAAATCCAAATGTTTGTATACATATATACATACATGCATATATGGTCTATATATAAAAATGCTAATGTCTTAATGGAAGACTAAACTAAGTATTTGTTTGAGAAAGGATGCCTGCATTTTAATTGTTGTTGTAATGTATTTAAATCGTGCATGGGCTAAAAACCCTGAGGCAACGCAGATCGCTTTCTAATATGTCCCAGGTGTTAGAAATGCAATGCACTTAATTTCACACAGAAGCAAATCCCATTCAGAAGACCTATACAAGAAGCCAGGCTGCTTCAACTCTGCATTTTAAATCTAAATATTTTCTTTTGCTTTGCCTCTGCTCGAAAGAAAAAAGGTGCCCAGTGTAAAGTCATTTCGGCACTGCCCTTCCTATTTTCAAGTTCATTTATTTTACTCTGTCTTTCTGACTTCTTATTAACCTGTTGTTCTGTCTGCTCCCCAGTGTCCCAAAATCTTGGTTTCCTCTGTATATTGGTAACTCTAAATATTTTGTGTCTACAGGTACGAGTGCATGGGGAGGAGAAAGGAAAAACAGCTTTTCACATATCCTGTCTCCATATCTAGAAAGATCACATACACACACACACAGAGCTTTCAAATCAATGCAACTGATGTATTACCATATTTTCAATTCCTATAACACCTCCCATCAAGTGCTTTACAAATATCAGTGAACTCATAACACTGATGAGAGTTAGAGAAATATAAATAACCTTACTGAAAGATGGGAGAGGTTGTTCAAAATGGCCTTTTTTTTAGAGGTATTGAACATGCACAGCTGTCTCTAACTTCAAGAAGAAAATAGAAGATGTTCATCACCTTGGCAAAGAGGATTCAAATCCTTGGCACCTTCTGTCTGAGATTTAAGTGTCTAATTTTCTCCAGCTCAAGTGCAATACAGGCTTGAAGTAGAAACCCCTGAAAAAGTTATTTGCCTATGTTATATAGAAGATTGGATGAGATGATCATTAAAGTGATCCAAACCTAATGTCTATGAACTTTGAAGATAGTGGTTTAGGTAATATTTCTGCAGTAAATCTTCAGTAGGATCAGGAATGGAGCCCAGGTCCTCTGACTGCCACTATTTTTGATGCTTTTATCACAAATTTGTGCTTGTTCTTTTCAAGTATTTCAAAAAGTCTTGAATTAATAAAACAAGGAATTTATAAAACAAGGAGATGCATTGCCTCGTCAACATTATCCACATTAAGGTTTGTAAAGTCTATATAGCAGCATATGACACAATTCAATAATAAAGTCATTTACTGTATCCTATCTTTAAAATAGACTATTTCTAGAAAAAGAACTTCATTTTTTACCCGTTCATTGTGCTATATCACAGCACAATACCCTGCTTTCAAGAGAGCTGATTATACAACTGCATTAGAACACATTGTCCCTGGGAATCAAATTTGCTGAGTAAGTTACAAATGTGAAGTTCTCTTCTTTTGCCTGTTATTTGACAGAGAACCGAAAGAAAGGGGGAAAAAAAAAACAAAAACAAAAACAAAAACAAACCAAAAACGAAACCCTTATTTCTTATGGTTTTGTCTTGGTGGTGTTTCAGAAAAAAAAACAACACACTATTGTTCAGGCTTCTGTTGTTTTTTTCGTGTATGATTCAGGTTCTAAATATATACCAGTACTTAAATAAAATGATAATAAATCAATACTAAAGGAAGAGCCCATTAAGGTGAAATAATTTGGAGATATGTTTGTTATCCATGCATGACAAAGACACAAAAAACTGAGTATCAATCATGGAAAAACAACCCATGTTCCTCCTTTTGTCTCAAAAGCTCTATGGTCACTTCATTAGGAATAGTTTATGCTTTCTCCTTTACTTTGATTTATAAGCAAGTCATTGTTCAATCTAATTGTGTCCAATATATCACCAGAACACATTGCATCTTGGCATTTCACCATTTATAGCTTCATAGAAATATTGATACCAATAAAAGGCCTTTGTTTCCCCCGTCTCTCCCTCCCCACAAAGGAGTCTATCAAATCAGACCATTCCATGTACATCAGTGAATCAGTAAGGGCAATAAATCAATGTAATTTATTAAAAGTTACAGTATGCTGTACTGCTACATAGATTTATCCAAGTGAGCTCTTATCACCTTAGGTCTGCATGTGAAAGGCACCTGTGGGATCCCCATAAACGCAGAAGTCCAGTAACTACTTTTAAAGGTCATTAAAACTCAATAGTTAGAAAGTTTCAGTGCAATTTATGACCCATCTGGTACAAAAAGTAGCACACTGGCATAGTGCAGTCTAGACAATCCCCTAAGGACTATGTCATGGTAAGAAACATCCTGTAACACCATGAGAAGAAATGGAGAACTAAGGAAAATGAACTTTCTTGTGCCAGTGAGACATCACAAGGTTTATGCCTCATCTACATAAACGTACGTTATTCTGTTGACGGTGCTTTTGCTCAGCTGTGGACTTTCATGTTCTCTAAGAAGGAGGGGGTATTAGCACCATGTCACCATGGACCCATGTGTTCTCTCTCATTTGTTGATGTAAGAGAGGTTCCCGGAGGAATATTATTCTAAAAAAGGAGGTAGCAGAGAGGAGCAGGATGTGCTATTGGCATTACACCAAGGTTATGGCAGTCCTCCTGCTCTCATTCTTCCCATCCCTCGGGACATCAGACCACACTGTGAAAGGCACCACCCCTCCCTCAGCTCACATGCTCCCAGCAGAAGCCCACTTGAGGATGTGCCCTGAAGAGATGTTTAGTTTCTACTGTGTTTGCAGAATAGTCCCAGAAAGTGTAGGCTCAACTTTGGACCACATGGCAGGATAAAAGTAAGCATCTTCGTGCTTTGCATTTCAGGGATGGTGGGTAGTCACCCCCATCCAGTTGCCTAGTCCGAGTTCAACTAGGGAGAACATCCAGCTGTGCCTCTTTACCTTATTCACAGGAAATTTAATCTACTTCTGTGAATTCCTTAATATTTATAATCCATTCATTGAAGATTTACTGGGTGGGATTTGCCTGCTGTGGGAAGTAAAAGAAAGACCAAGGAAATGATTCAGTATCCTCTCAGCATCATAACCCTTCAGACTAGGATGCAGTTGAATTTCTGAACGACCTATTTATCAGTAAAGTGTCAGTAGGAATTGATGAAACCTTAAAAGCCACAGTTAAGCAGCATGCAGCATAAGGAGGGAGAGCAGAAGAAGCTGTGTGCATTGTGCTATTAAGAAGAAAGCACGCTACTAGCAATAGTCATCCTTTTTAATTCAGATAACACCTGTGAGGAATATTTAAATCACATTTAGTTTGAGATCAAAAAAATAATAAAAAAAATTGACTTAATAAGAAGGCACCATGAGACACCATGGTGAGAACAGACCAAAATAGACTTGTGACACAAAACCCCTTTTGAAGCGTCACTCTATGCAGTGGTATATTGTCAACAGAGCAGATGAATAACTAAAATCCAATCTTGCTGGTTCCATTGAAAATCTGGGTTGATTTTGTTACATTAAAGACTATTATTATGGCAGTAAAGGTCTAATTTTTACCTCACTATTAACATTCATTGTAATAATTACTATGGCCCCATCAGTGATAATGGATGTTGTCTGCGTGTGTGCACCCATGCACGCCCAAAGCGATATGCAATTTTTAACACACATTGTGCAGTCCTACCCCTTGCCCCCACCTGTACAACCCTGTATAACCGCTAGCTTTTGCTTCCCCCTCCTCCTTGCTTTTGAGATGACTTGTATTTCCTCACAGTTTATCCTGAATGCAGTAAGGATCATGTATCTCATACAGACCTCACAGCAACAAGCTCAGTAAATTCACAGGAAAAAAAGATGGTAAAAAAAGATGAAAACAGTGTAAATGTACAGAGAATTGAGTCTTGTTATCTGTGTCTTATTTCCCGTGTCATCACGTAATGAATGTGCAATCTGCTGTACTATGTAAGCATAGGGTGTTAAAAGAATTTACAGTATATGGAGTGAGGTTTAGAGTTGTTATCAATAAGTGCTCCATCTGAAACAGCACTTTGTAACAGCAGCTACAACAGGGTATATATACATCAGACATACACTCATAAAAACGCATGTGTCATAAATGTACACATACAGAGATATGTACAGGAATTCACATCAGTGACATTTGGATACCTCTCCCTTTTCTAGAGTGCCTGCTGTAACAAGAGTGATTTTCCTATGCATATTATTAATGAGCTTAATCCCGTAATTACTTCAGTTACACGCAGAGCTCTGAGAACTTGGGAAAACTTGCTTGGCAAGTGAGCTCTCAGAAAAAAAAAAAAAAAAAAGAATCAGCTCTCCAGATTGAATGAACTCCATGAGCCCAGGGTGGTGAGCATCACTGGAGAAATACAGGGGGAAGCTGCAGTTAGCAGGAAGGAAACAAAAAAAATTGCTCATGAAGGAAAAGAAGATAAAAATCAGAGAAATGAGAAGAAAAATAAACATGTTGTGCCTTAATTTTGTTGTTGGGTTTCTCCCTGATAGACCCCATGTCCCTGTCCTTAGACAAGCCAGTTGTACGTGTCAGAAGCGCTACAGATGGAGCAGTAATAGCTCACACGCAGTGTTACCTGCTTAAAATGAGAGAACAACCCACAAGGCAGAACTGTTCTCCCACGGTGGAAGGAGAAACTTGTGAGGTAATTATTGAAATAAATACAAAACTCAGGAGTTCCTTGCAGGAACAGCTCATTTTTCAGTGGGTAACGCAGCATAGTCGCAGATATTCTGTATTGATTGAAAAGCTGGTGAGGCAGCAGCCTCAGGCTTTTGACAGGTCGTGGCAATCACCATGGATTTAAAACAAAAACTACAATAGAAGACAAATAAAAACAGGATGATAGAATAGGAGAATTTTGTCAACTGATCATAATCTTCCAACATCACGTCGTGCCCTCAGTCAATAGTTTGGCTTTTCTGCTTTTCTTGTGTTTCCTGGTTCATAGTCATTGTCTTGCTCAAGAACTGAGATGATTAAAAAAAAAAAATAAAAAGGAGAAGAAAGGCACATTTCTGGTTTTGGAGTCATCACATGAGTAGTTATAGCTCAGTGTGTAGATCTCTACACACATGCCAGCAATGGTCAAAGCCTGGACCAAGGGAATGTAACCTACTACTGAAGACTTGCTTTTAGTAGCTACCTTTTAAGACCTCTGAGAAAAGCCACAGACACATGGGGCCACAGATCATGGGCAGAAAAATCATTCTTGTTCCCCGACTATACGTGAACCCACGCGACATGGCTTGCTGTACTCAGCATTGTTCAGATCAGTGCTTCTTTTTTTTTTTTTTTTTTTCCCTGAAGTAAAAGATCAAGTGGTATTTTAAAAAAGCAGACTCATACACAATCTTTTATGGTTTTCTCTTAGTCTAATTTTTAATTGACCACTTTCCACATCTTCATTTGTTGCTTATATTTTCTTCCTTTTTTTTTTTTCACTTGCTCACCCACATGTGTGGGAATATTTTTATATGGGGCACAAAGGCAAGTTTTTAATGTCATTTTTCAGACCCCATTCTCAGGTCTTATGAACTGACAATGGTCTACAGAACACAGGTTGAGAAACACTGATAAATGGCAGCTGCTTGAGAACAAAGGATTCTCTTATCTCCATAGAGAAGTGAATCAATCCAAGTCAGAAAGGACTTAGAGAAGACTTTGACGTACACGTAATCTAGAACGTGGTGTGGAAAACTTGTGGTATCTTGTAACAATAACAAGATGTCCTGAGAGATGGAAGTTGTCCAATTGTCCAAGCACGGTCACTTCATGACTCGTGTGCAGTGTCTGATAAGACAGATCAGGTGACTACTCCCACCAGAAACGTGCTGTCAGAGCAGAAAAAATCATCTTCTACCCGCATCACCTCCTGAACATGTGATATGCTCCATGAAATGTCTCCAGAGGATGTGCTTGCAGAATATAGTTCACGGAAATCCATCAGCTTGTGTTTCTGTTCAAATACAGAGAGCAAAGAGGTAACGTGGTTACAACTGAAATAAAGGAGGAAGTCAATCCTTGGTAAATGGAGAGGTAGGAAGTGTATTCTCTAGCAGCAGTTAAGTTTTATTCTGCAAATATGTTTCGTCCTTGACACAGTATTCTATTTGTGTGGGAAAGGGAAGATGGTCCGCAAAAAACCTGCTGGAGTTATCTAAGGGTTTCTTCCCAATAGGCTATTTTCTTCAAAAACTTTCTGCTTATCACTATCTAGTCTATTATGAAAGTGTATATTTCTTCTTCAGAGCAATTTTATGGGCTCCAGAAATAAGGGGGAAAGATACTGCTCTAAATTTCTCCTTTTACAGTTGTCACATGTTCAACACTCAAAAGGGCTGTTTAGTGCCTCCTCATCTTTAGCTCATCTGGGGCAATGGAGAAGGGAATCACAGCATGACTACTCATTCTTTTGCACTTATTTGTGCTGAAACCATGGAGAATCTGGCCCTCACAGGCAGAGCAGTATCTGAAGGAAGGGGATTGTTTTGATTGTACCCCACTGAAGATGTCTGTTCTTTCCCCATTCTAAGGAGTCAAGTCCACGAAAAGTCTCCATGCTATTGCATTCAAGATCTTCTATTAATCATGTGATTTCTTTGATTCTGTTAAACACAGATGCCTTTGCCTAATTTTGTATGAGATGCTGTATCAGACATTGATATACCTATTAACATTTAGGTCGTGACTTTCAATATGTGGGTTCATTTCAAGACACACCCTTGAAGGGTGTCATTAAACCTGTATAGATACCAATGATCTTATCGAATCTTTCTGGTGAATACTCACCAGAAATTTGCTGAGACTTTTGAAACAAAAAAACAACTTTACACAGGAGCATCCACTTCTCACAGTAACTATTCTTTCTGTACTTTTAAAATGAGTCACTCAAGGTAAATACTCTTCTTGAGAGTTAGGCTGCCTTGAAATGTCTTACATTGACCATGGAGTAAGAAAACATGCAGCAGCTATGACTGCAGTAGGTCAGTGTCTTGGCTCTGAAATGAGTGCCATCAACCCAGCTTCTCCAGTTCTATCACAGTCCCCGCAATCTTATAAAAAACACAAGTCTTGTGGTTTTCAGGGATTTTCATCTGAGAAGAGATATACAATAATTTTGCAGAGCATTCTAAAGTAAAACACTTGTTCCATAAGATATAAAGAATAAACAAGCACACAACATTCAGAAAAAAAAATAAAGAATATTAAATCCCTAAGTCTGTTTTCATTTTTTCCTGTAAATCCATCTATTGACATATGTGGCATTTCACCCATCTTGCAATAGTTCCCCTCAGCTGGAAAAAATAACTAAAAATTAAGACCAGACTCTTAGTTTATCAGAAAAACATTTCAACCACTGTCAGAATAACATAGCAGAATAACAAACATCAATAGCAACCAAAATCTAAAGGCAGATTTCCAAATCCCACTCTCCTTTATCTCAGCCAGTGTTTAAGGTGCCATCACAGGAAAGACATTCTCTTCTCTGGTGTCCATCATTTTTTTTCTTTTTGATTTTTCTCTCACTTTGCTCTACCAAGAAATATCAATCATTATTGTATTGATAGCTGCCATTTGGAAGTCCTTCATGTTAGCGGTTGCTGAATCCAGCAGCCCCACGGACAGAAGGTTGCTACAGCTCCTTCCCTCAGGTCCAGCCAAGGCTCAGCATGTGTTCCCAGTAGGCACATACACTTATTCAACACACACAGACATATATATGCACAGCTGCCCATCCAGATCAACACATAGGGACACACTCGGTGCATGCACAACCAGCACCAATGGCCTCATCCTGTTCCACTCTCTTGCTGAGCAGGATGAAGGTCTGTAGTAGGAATATATACATTGCATAATATGCATACATGTATGCACAACGTATGTACAATGTGAATCCCTCCAGCAAACAGCATCAGACATTCAGTCTCCCCAGTAGCTGTGCTTGGATCCCAGTCTCTGCAGTTGCGGGAGCTGGATATATGAGTCCTGAGGTCATGGACCCACTCCAGCTGCTGGTACAGACACCCTTGCATACACCAATATATATGCACTCTGGGTCCCTCCAGTAACTGAGATTAGACACACAGTCTACCCGGCTGATCATGGATCCTAGCTCTCTCCAGCTGCCTACTGCACAAAGACACATGCACATGCACACACACACATGTGTGTGTCTCAGGTCACCCCCAGACTACAGGGTCTCTCAGCTGGCCGGGACTGCCCTGGTCCCTCTGACAGCCAGCTGCTCCCGTGGTCTCACTCTCAGAGATACACAGACCTCCCTGGCTCCCAGGCCACTTCACCTACCCACTGGCTGGTAAGGATTGACATTTGCTAGCACCCCCACACTGGCCTGAACACCCTCTCTTGTCCCAGCTGCTGGCTCTGTAATCCGCTCACTCCAGCCTCTCCAGTTGCTGGCACTGGTTCCCCCCTGAGCTGCTGCACCACTGAGCTCCTCTGGTGTTTGTGGAGATGGGCCTTTGACCGGCTGATGGCTCCTGTGATGGGCTTAGGAATTGCCAGGGCAGGGTGTTATTGGGCTCGCCCATCTGCCATTGCCTCTCTGTGGTCCTTTCTGTGTGTGAAGATGAGCTTTCTGTCCCATAACCTGAACAGTGTGATGCTGTTACAAAGATCCCACTGCTGAAGCACAAGCAATGTGGTACCAGTAACACTCGAGTAACATTAATTTCAGATGGTGGTATTTTAGTGGCAAAGGCTTAGATACTGTTTAGGAGCAACATCTGAATTAATAATGACTCCTCTGTGATATGCCATTTGCATCACACAGAAACAAGCTGTGAAGGCATGCAGCTGGATCACACCAGAGGTTGGGCAATATTACAGTACTACCCAAGAACCTGTTAGTAGAAAATATCTGATTTTGATGGAACTTCACAGCATAGCTTGGAAATGTGGCTTTCTAAGCACTCTTTGACCTTTTCTTTTACTCTATAGTCCAAAAAGATCCCTCAGGGATGGTCCATTTCTTACAGTGTAGTATCTTTAGAAAGACCCCAAACTGAATCAATATTTCAGCATTGCACTGTGAGACTGGAAACCAAGAGACAAGCACATCCCCCACAAACAGTCATCCTTTCTTTCATTTCCCCCTTTTTGTGTTTGGCATATCAGAAAAGTCCCTGTGATATGTTTGCATCAAGTTTCATATGCACGCAGCCACTCAGCTGAAGATCTCAACTCTCATGTCTTTTCATATTTGTAAATAAATGAGTGCATTACACATAAACAAAACTCTCCAGAGAGAACAATCCTCAAGGGTTTCTGTGAGGCTTCAATAAGGCTTCACGACTCTACCATGAATCTGATGCTGAATTGTTCTGAAGACATTTTCTCACTTAGTTATGGTCAGCAGAAACACTCAGAGGTAAATAAATCTCTTTTACTACATCATAGGTAGGGTTTTACTGCATCATAGGTCTAGCTATTATAAAAATATGCTGTTGTACTTATTCCCACTGACCATTCCAGTGGAAGAAAAATATATTTGTTGGAAGCAAGATGTTGATAAATTGCAGCAGATGACAGAAAATCCACCAAACCCACAGCCAACCATGTATAATTACAGGGCTTACTAAAGGAGATGGATCTTCAGATGGCACGGGATACCATGCCTTCCCTAGCCTCAATAATGCTGGTCAGCAACAGCAATGAATCTGACTCAAAATGACAAAATATGATTGATCATCTTTCAACTGACGCACTTACAGGAAAAACACACACAGTTATTTTGGCATACAGTACGTGTGCTGTAATACTCATTAGAAAAGACACACTATATAATTCTCTAATTCAGACATTGTCTCTCTTTACAGAAAGAGATTACAATATTGATTATTCTCCTTTGGAGAAGACAGTCTCTTTCTAATTGTTTTCTTGAGCCTTGTAAGTATGAGGGGGGACTTCTATATTTGCTAAGGTACTTTGTATTATTACAGATTTTGTTTCTTTACAAGTAATGCATTCAAACATATATGCAGCATTTCAAGCCTGTGTCTAGTTCATTGTCCCAGTTAATATATTCATCAATGGCCCACATACCAGAGGAAATATGAAAATTCACAGCTGGTAAGTTTGTAAAACCATGGATACCAGAAAGATCCTCCTCTTCCAAGAAGTTTCTTGCCATCCTTTTTTTTTTTTTTTTTTTCTTTAAAGCAAATGTACAGGCAATTCATATATGTTTTTCTCAGCTACTATTCTCATTAGTAACATAGACTGCTTAATAATAAAAATCTGTAATTACTCTTTACTGCATCATAATTATTAGAACACAAACTGTCAGATTCGTTCTTAATTAATGCCAGTGACTGGAAAAGAAGATTTACAGAGTTCATGAGTATTGTTCAGATATCACAGTTATAAGCACTTTAAAAGGACCTAAGCAGTTAGAGTATAAAAGGTCTCTATTATAACCACAAAATTTTCACCCTGATTAGAGCTTGCGGTATTGACTTCCACAATTTAATTTATCATCCTTTGCTGAACAAGTGATATAATGGAAGTTCGTTGGAACTCATCTCCTCTCAGAAGTAGCTCTCAATGCCTATTTATTATTATGTAAACACAGACTCCGTTCTCCTAATTAGTGATGACAGTACCTGAAGAAGTTCAGGTTCAGTTTCAATTAGGATCCAAAATCAAGTGTTAATCCTAACTGCTTGAAACTTCAAACTGGAAAGAAATATAATGTGAAAGATTGCTGGTGGTGAGATCTTTCACAGTTCTGCTTGTCCCCATGGCCAAAATTAAGATTAAAACAGCTTTTCCCGTAGTATTTTGGCACTTCCAGCTCTGATCCCAGGCAAAACACTGAAAGTAAAAAGCAATATTTGAAACATTATAGAATCTTAAATAACAGTTGGCTCAAGCAAAAGAATAGAAATGTAAGACTTTTCTCTTTCTTTTTTTTCTTTCTTCCTTCTCTAT
>NW_010115554.1:12695-22928 GCF_000699245.1 Pterocles gutturalis
CTCTTGCTCTCTGTCTCTTCCCCCCACTCACTCTCTCAAGCAGTGTTCTTATTTCTTTAACCTATTTAAAAAATTTTTATAGATTATATTACTGTAAAACTGAGTTCACCAAGTTGTGTAAACAAGTGCCTGAGATTAAGTGTGTAAATGAACTCATTGACCTTAAAGAAATATTCATATTCTTAAAGAAGAATGTGTACGTTACTGAACTGGGCCTTACTTTGAGTGTGCAATGAAGTCTGTAAATAGTATTAATACTTTTTAACTATCACTTCGGTAGCAAATATCTCAATTAAGTGCTAGTGTCATCTGGCTAGCCTAGCACTTGCCTAAATTTATTTTTTTGCCCTAGAGATCCTAAGTAAGATTTCTTGTGCCTCCAGCCTGGAAAAATTTTCTCTTTTGGTCCCACCTTTGTCAGAAGAGGAGATCAGGACCTCATCATCACACACTGCAAGAATTTACTGAGCTTAAGTAAATGCTGGGTGAAAGTTTGTATGAAATTTCTCCAACTGCCTTCAGGCAAAATTTGCAAGGCTACTTCTAGTAGAATAATTGGGTGGCCTGAAAGAGTTAGTCTGATTTTCCCTAGAGCGACACAGGGGACATTCACACAAACTGCTCAGCCAGAGCATTAGAGGAGTCAGTAACTTCTAGGAGAAGGGCAGCTGAGGACAGAGATTTGTGCAAACCAGTGAATTTGGATCTGGAAGAGGATATCTGTCCACATCCCTTATTTCTCTTTTCTAAAATGACAAGACTAAGTGTCCTAGCCTCAAAAGGATGCAGTAAGAATACATTAGGCAGATAACACTCTGTGATACTGTAGAAGCCACATGGGTACCTAAGATAGTGCATGATTTTAGGAAGTCCTAATATGTTCTAAATGTAATTGTTGAAAATGCAGTACTTAAAATTAAAACACAAAAGCACTGTAAATCTCTGCTAAATATTTTTCTCAAAATGTTTTTCATTAGAATATAGCAAGTTGTGGAAAAAAGTACCAGACTGACAGCTCTGGAAATGTCTTTGTCTGTCCACAAAAAAATGTACTGCACAGGGAGCAGGAATAAAAGCTTCGACAGCAATGTTCCTAAGCTCTGATCTGAAGGGACTACCATCAGCCCATTATAGTCCTTGGCTGGTGACAAGGGTGCCAATTAGTACTGCCAAGTGCAATGATGGCTTTTCTGATGTGGATGCCTCGCTGCTGGAAACTGGAACCATGAAACTCATTTCCAATAGCCCATTGAAGAGCCATCAGATGGTAACAACTTTTAGTCACGCAGAGTTAGACTAGCATTGTACCGACAATGCAGAAATAAAAGACTCTACATCATTTTACCCATCCTGGAGCAATCCGGCTTCACCTCCATTGTGTATCTAGGGAAGACAGACCTTGCAGAGACTCACTGAGAAATCATAAAAAAGAATGTGACTGAAACTCTTTCTTTCGCAGATCACCCAGTTCAATCCTCATTTTAATTAGCTTTAAATACTTTTAAATACTGTGAAGATGTAAGGAAGGGTAAAGAATGGCAGACACAGGTGCTGAAATATTCAATCTTTCATCTATGTATTTGCATGTGATTTAAAGGTGTTGTTCTAACATCTTTATTTTGGACAATAACATGAAAGAAGCTGGTGGTTTTAATCTAATTCCTAAACAAATGTCCACAGCCCCCAAAATAACATTATCAACAGGTCATTTCCTCCTTGGCAGGCTAGTCAGGGAAACTAGGTCTTCAAGAAGGATTGTCCTGGTTTCAGCTGAGACAGAGTTATCTTTCTTCAGAGTAGCTAGTGTGAGGCTGTGTTTTGGATTTGTGAAGAGAAGGCTGATCACATCCTGATGTTTACAGTTGCTCCCAGGAAAGTCAAGTACTTTTCAGTATCTCTACTGTGCCAGTGTCTACAGGGGCAGGAGAAGATGGGAAGGAGCACAGCCCCAGTTACTGGCTTAGGATTCAACCTTGGGTTTAGGATTGAGACCCAAATTGGCCAATGGTCTATTCCATATCATGTACGTCATGCCCAGTATATAGGTGAGGCTCTGTCCACAAGTGCTCTCTCTTGCTCTGTGTTGTCTCCCTCTGGGTCACCGCTCTCTTAGGGTCATGTCAGTCTCTCGGACACTCAGGCTTTTATCTCCATTCTGGGATTGTGGTTTCAGGACTCACCCTGCTCCAGGATCATTAGTCAGGAATGGGCTGAGCCTTTGTCATCGGGTGGTGAGCAGTATCACTGTGTATCACTCATTTGTATATTTATATATATTACTGTTATTATTAGTCCTTTCCAACCCTAACCATTCTATGATTCTATTATTATTATTATTATTATCAATATTATTGTAGCTTCATGGTTAAATTGTTCTTATCTCAACCCATAAATCTCTTTTCCCTTTATTTCTTTAATTCTGTCCCCTATCCCAGGAATGGCAGAGGGTGAGCGAGCACTTGTGGTGTTTGGCTGCCAGCCAGGGTGTAAAACTACAACAAGGACAAACTACACACCAGCCATAGTGATAACTAGACTGAAAATGTGGAAGCCCATTGACCTTACAGTGTAGGAAATACTGTTTCTGACCACATTATACAGGTCTTCTTAGTAGAAAAGGTTATTTGGTTTTCTGCCATTACATTGAAAAGCTTTTAATGAAAAATACATTATCTAGCATATGTAGGTAGGTACTTGTGTATATTTACATAAGTATATATATTTGTGTGTGGTTTATATGTACATGAGATAGAGATACTATATACCATATATCATTTTATACATGCTTATATATAAACCTTAGAGGTACTCCAAATTTTGAGTGATTTCATATGTGTCTTTGCCTTTAGCTGAGAGCTTGAAGCAGCATTCATATATTTTAAGAGGAATATAATTTCAACACTTATGGTGACAGGCAGCGTAACACCTTGAAGCCCCTTTCAGGCTTGTTTGCTGTAGACATGACCCTGTCGCATAAACGCACATAGTGAGCAATAGTGGAAAACGCTATATGTCTAATTGTTTTTTTAATTCTTCCCTACTACCTTTCAGTCAGATTAATTATTTTTTTTTTTTTTAGCAAATAAGCTGTACAATGTGAAACCATTCAGCATTTACATTTTCAGGGTGCTTTTTCCCTGGGTATAACCAATTACAGTAGGAAGAATGTCTGTTCATCACTGTACATCACTTTCAGATGTCTCAAGCAACTGAAGCATAAGAAATGTACTCACCTAAAGTAAGAAAAGATTCCTAGGTCATAGAGATTTAGGAACACAAATACAAGCAGTTGAAAAGAATAAAGGTGTTCATGCCCAGGAATTTAAAAATAAAAGAGAAAAGAGCACATTTTCAAGCAACTCAGTTTGTCAGACAATTTCTGGAAGTCAGACAATTACCATTTGGTTGTACAATAGAGCCCACAGCTGAATGAGTGTATTCATTAGAACAATTTCACTGCTGCCCTGGCACGCAACCTGATCCCGAGATTCTCACAGCCGATAGGACAAATACTGTTAAATTACACTCCACTCAAAGATGCTAAGCCGTCAAAGCCTTTTTTTTTTTTTTTTGCAATAAACAAGCACAAAAAAGATCAAAAAGTATTTGTACTTGAAAAATGCACCATTATTTTTTTTTGACCAAATATGTCCTTTAGCAAAGAGTGAATAAACTCAGCATTCAGGGTTACAATCACTGTAGAAGGTACTCTTTCCAGTATTAGCTCTTGGTTCACCATCAAAACCACAACAAATTTTTGAGCCTACATAGATGTCCATTAAGAATTTTTTTTTTGTGTGGAGCTCAAATGCAAAACTAAGGTCTAAGTATAAGATCGCAGTGGAAAGTCTACGAGAGAAGGATTGAAGTAAGGAACAGAAAGCTGCTGTGGGGACAAATCCACAGCTCTTCCTTTTGTAGAACAGCTGTCTGAATGCTAACACCATAGCAATCTATGCTTTGGGCTGGTACCAGTGATCACGCATGTCCTAACCTGTTCTATTGTACTCTATTATTCTATCACAGAGTGATTTCTTTGATTTTGGAGGATTAATTGCATTGGCCGTCAGAATTCCACCCCCGATCAATCTAAGCTGTAAAGGAAATGGGATGTTTAATATTTATACCTCTATTACTTTACAGGGGGGTTAAGAGAATCAAAAGCAGAAGAATATCACAGCACTCATTTCAGAAAACATTTCTCGCACAGAATTGATCATTAAAATAGGTTGACCTTTTAAAGAAGCAGACACATTAATAATGGGCTAGACTACAGGGCATCTTTTCCCATCTCCTTGAGTGTCTATATGCTATAAAGCAGGGGTATATGCACCACTAATGGTTCTCCAGCTGCCACAGAACAATATGCAAAAAAAACCCAACTTCTTTTCAGAGAAGAAAAAGCAAATGCTGCTCAGCAAAATGCCTCCTCATCCTCATGCTTCTTGGCCCAGAACCAGGAGTCACAGCCAGCTTCAGCACTTAGCAGAGTTCTCTGTCTTTGCTGGTGGTTTTCAAGTAGTTGAAATCTGGGGATTTGCTTTAATGTTTATAGCAACTCTGACAAAAAATATGAAAAACCATGTGTCGTTTGAATACAAAGAGAGGTCACTCTTACTGTGTGTTGACCACTGGCATCACTACAGCATAATATCACGTCAGAGGGGGTGAGGACCAGTAAGGTTTCCCATCTGACAATAAATTTTCACATATGGATTTATACATCTATTGTAGCATCAGCATTCATCGTAGCATCAGGATTTTTAAACATTACAGTGATTTGAAAAAAAGGCTTCAGATAAATTAAAAGATATCACTGGAATTGTCTGCGATTATTTAAAATATTTACAATTCACTACAGGCAAAGCTTTTTAAGATGAAGCCACAACATTTATTTCAAATTTGAAGATGTGACTTAAAAGGAGCAGATCCACTTGTTATTTTTTCAGTTTTTAGGGATTTTATATTTTTGGAAATTACACCATTTTTATCTGGATAAGCAAATGCACGATTTTTTATTATTCCCCTCAAGAAAAGACAGAGCCTGAAAAGAGCTGGTTTTGAAGAAGTTTTTTTTTTCTGTCTGATATTTTGTCAAACTGATTTCTTCCTGTAGAGGGGTGTGACTGTGGTGTTCACCCATAGGCACAGACTTGCAGAATACTGTGTGTCAGGCGGACAAATAATAAAGCCATTAAGGCTGAACTTTGGAGTACACTTGATTTATGCAAACAAATCGAAGCTGATGACTGAAGTTTTTCTTGCTTTCACTTGCTGCTAACACACCAATATGCAAAGGAACACAGTGCAATATTTTGGGTACAGGATAGACAATCTGAAATGTGTCCCCATATGTACAAGAAGTTCTTTGCAGATGTCTGTATCTTTTCTATTTACATGACAGATTGCAGAGACTCCTAAGAAGCTGTTACTCTCATTTTCATGTAGTCTTTGCAACTTCCTTCTTTTTTTTTTTTTTCCCTTTTGTATTTTATTATTTACTTTAAAAATCACACACTGTCATTATTAGTTCTTCAGAGGAGTACTTGTACACTGCTGTGAGAACACCCCACATCACGCACAGGTTTTTGCTGAGGCCAGGTAGGGTTAATAATCCTGCAACGCCTTATTTCTACTGATGGGTTTGTCTTTTTGCAGCACCTCCCTGAGCAAGGGATATATTATTCCCATTTTGGAGGAGAGAAATTGAATCATGGGATTGCTTCCTTGTAGTTATGTGGGAATTCTGCAGCTAAAGGTGTATTTCTGCTCAGGGCTTCTGAAACCCTTTCCCATGGACACCTCTGCCAATCCAAACATGAATCCCTTCCTTGATCCTGCCCTCACTCTTTGCCCCTTCTCCCCCAAAAGAAGAAACTGACACCTGCGTATTTAAAAAAAAAAAAATGAGGAAAAATAGCTACACATTTCTGGAATAGCTCAGTACTTGTGCTAGGTCCACCTGTTTAACTGTAGTGCTCCTTCTGTCTCATCCACTCAGGCAACCATTCTGGCTTTCATTTTTTGTGTGCTCCCCCTTTTTCTATTAAGGAATATTACCATTAAGCTTGCTACCTCCCAATACATGAACAGGCTCCTGCAAAGAATAGATTTTTCAGCTTGAAAGGAAAAGTTTTGTTCAATTTAAAGTTTCGTTTCATTTCCAAGTGTTTCTTGGCTTTTGGGGAAAAAAAAAAAAAAAAAAAAAAAAAGGTTTTTCTTTCATGGTTTTTTTTTGTTCTCAAACATTTGATACCAAAGCCAGACTATTCACTTTGGAAAAAGTCAAAACTATTTACATGGTGTGGGGTGTGTGTGTGTATTCAGGAGGGGGGATTTTCATTTTTCAAAATTTATTAGCTCTGCTTTATTTGAAGTTATTCAGCAAATTTATCCATAAGGTGTTTTGTTCAATGAATGAACATCAGAGTAATGTTGCCCAGCTCTTTCATTTCTAGCTTCCCTACTCTACTTAGCTTTCAAATCCAAATCCAAATTGCATTTTTCTCCCAACAACCATCCCTTAGGAAGGCTCCTCTAATGCCTTCCTATTTGAGATCCTTAATGTGTAATACAAAGACCCTGCTCTGCCTTCTCCTCCCCACTTAAGCAATCCTCAGTAATGCCCCAAATAAAAAGCAGAAAGAGAGCATAAGGTTAAACCCTAAATTAATAGATCAAAGGATAAGGATCCTAATTCTGAAATAAACTGACTATGGCAAAGGATTAAAACAGAGAGAGCGGATTATAGTACAATAATTGCAACAGAAGACTGTGAGTGAACTGGATGGAAAACAGGGGGTAGGCTTTATTCGGAATTTCTGAGCAAGTAGAATGAAAAGAGGATCTGAAAGATAATTAAAAATCCAAGTGGACTTAAGCAGGAAAGGAGGCTCAAAACCTACAAGAAGATACTGCAATGAATTCCCTGCTGTGCCTGCCCAAGACCCATATCAGCTTCCTTCAAGGGAGATATCTACCCTTGTTGTGCATTCCAGGGAGGAGATAATCATTGGAAGAGCGCAAGATTTCAGCTAATTTCAGCTTTACCACCATCTGCCACTACGTCTCTGGAGAAGACCTAGACTCCGAGCTATCAAGGAGGAGAGGACATACAGAATTACTTCTAAGAAGTTGCCTGTTCAGCCACTACCAACCCTGCAACATAATAGCCCAGTGCTACAGGTTTTGAAAGTAATGTGTACTTCCAGAGGCTCCTCTGGGAGGAGGAGGAAGACTTGGGATACAAACACGTACACAGCATAATACAAGGAGTTCATAGGCAGTCTATAAAGCCAAATTGAGTGTTGCGTTAATAATGTAAAAGTTGATAATGGATTCCAAAAGAGTGGAGATGTGGGGATAGTCTTGAAACTTGACCAATATTAATTGCTGCAAAGCTTATTTGTGTGCTTACACTACATAAGAGGAGCTTCTGCCAGCAATTTCCCTAGTGAAAACCAGAATGTGCAAATAAGACAGCTTTTAGGGAAAAACATGAACTGAGCACCTCTTCTATCTGAATCTTCATCTGAGCATTCGAGGAACTGAGAGCTGGGTGCACCTCTGGGTATGCAGGACTGCGTGCCTGCTGAGCAGTGTCACCGAAAAATAACAAAGGAAGTCTCGGCCACACTGAAGTCAGAGATGTTTAGACATTGACTCCAATAAGGCCAGAACCTTGATCTATATGTCATTGATTTAATATTGCCATGTTACACTATTGCAGTATTATGCAGTTTATATCATTATAACCCTAAAGGAAGTACTGGTAAAGAGAGAAGGCTGCTTGCTTCTTTATTCAGTTAGCAAGAGATTCAATTGAGATTTTCACAGGCCATCCATCACACTAAGCCAAAAAAAAAAAAAAAAAAAAAGGGGGGGTTTCTAAATACCATATTTATCTTTGAGAAAAGAAAAAAAAAACCCACAACACAATACCTCCCCCCAAAAATCCACCTTCAATTCAATTATAGATTTCTTAGCACTCTTTTGCTCTCTTGCTGTTTATTCCTTGCAAAAGCTATAATCCTCTGGCATATTTGAATCTACTCACTATGGGCATGATGATGATGTCTCAAGCAGAGAGTTACCACTTTAGCTGAAGCAGGAATTGCTGAAAAGACATGTACAATACTGTGCTTTTACGTAAACTTTGTTTGCAGTGAAAAAGAGGGAAAAGTAGCACTGCTAGTAGGTTTATAGAACACAGGCAGTTTTTCTACCAACTTAGGCAACTTTATAAAGGAGAAGCATTGTTTTGTACTTTAATTTTCAAGCCTCATATTATTTAATCAGTAACCATAATTTTCATTCATATAATGTGTATATAAAAACCATGATTTCCCATTTCTTATCGTCTTTAATAAATGGAAAAATGGTTTGCTTGCCCCCAAAGAGTAATCAACACTTTGTTAATAAGCTCAGGCCTGGGAACACTTTTTCAATAAGAAAAACATTACACATTATAAAATCAATAATGCTGCCTGACAAATGAGGCTGCGCATAAATTTTTGACGTGAAATCATAGACTGAAGTCTAAATTTAAATTTGGCAATGCTTTCAAAGTCTCACGCTTTATGATAGCTATTCTGGAGAGTGAGCTGTACTGAAACTAATCACATAATTTAAAGGATACATTTGCTCTAGTAGCACAATAAAAATACATTACATCATGATAAAAGACATCCTGATTCAACCTGCAGTGGAAATCTATGAACACAGGAATGGGCTGAGCCCCATGTGGGATGGCTGGGCTGCTGTTTATAAACCATGTAAATAAAACATTTAGCACCACTCCAGCAGTCTTCGTCTTTGCAGTGCTCCATAAATATTAACTAATTAATCCTCAGGACAGCTGGGATATAGCTGAGAATTGGAGCCAAGCGAGGAATGGGTAGAAAATCACCAATTTGACAAATGTGGTCCTTTTCTCTATTTATAACTTATCTACCAACAACCTTTGCTTATCATGAATTTGCCTGCCATTGAAAAGGGTTTGGGAAATGCTTAATGTAAAGTCGATTTCCTTCTGTAGGTGCCTCACTGAACTATTCACTGCTGCAGACCCCAAGAGCCTGTCAGACCTTCTCAGGCAAGGCAGCAGGTTATACAGGCTGTACTCAGCACCTGGAGCTGTGTCCGTAACAGTCAACCAGCAAATCCTGGGCACTGTCCAAGAACTGCACAATAGTTCGTATTATTTCATTGCCAGCATGGTCCCTGGTATGCTTTAACTCATCTGGATGATACCTAGGCACAATCAAAGGGCTGGTGTAGCCCAGTGAACAGCCCCAAAATGAAGTTTGGCCACAGCTGCCCTGTTTTAGGGGGTGAGAGAATTTATCAGTGCGGTGCAAACCATGCTGTTCCAGTTGGCTATCTTTAGCTTTTTTTATTTACTAGTGTAGCTATAGCCTGCATTTCCAGAACAAGGCTGCATTCAGGTAAACTGATGTAATCTGCATCAACACAGCAACACAGTAATGTCACTTGCTCTCTCTCTCAGGTTATTTTACTTAGTCAGCATGGTGCAAACCCAGCAGGCACAGGGAACAGAGTCTTGTCTGGGGACTCTGCTTGCAGGGCAGAATCACACAGCTGCTGTGGCTAGAGCTGGTCCTGCCTCCACCAGTCCCTGTGAATGCACAGAAAAAATTGCATGTCCATCTTTCTTTACACATCTGTGCAGTGATGGCATCTTAAAACCCCCTACAAAACCATTTCTGCTGTCCTCCTCTATTGGGTTTACATGACAAGGCTTTTATGTCTTACATTTATATTTGGGGTGGATTTTCTCATACAGGCCTTAATAACTTATTTTTGGTGGTCCTTGCTTGAGAGCTAGCCAAGTTTCCCAACTCACAGGTTGAAATATTTCTCTATCAGCATCCTTTCTCCAGCACAAGAACAAATAAGTTTCCCAATTATTGCCTTTAGTTCAAAGTTATCGTTCCCATAGGAACTTTGTCTGCTCCATAGGAGCATATAAAAGGAAATCTTCAACAGTGGTACACAATTTCCACCACACACCAGTATCCATGCGATTTCTAGCATTTTGTTCCTCTAAAAGCCCATATAACTGAAAGACATGGATTACTACACAGAAGGGTATCAGTCATTTACACGGTGGGATGAAAACAAAACTCTTAATCTAACAGTTATATTAGCCTTCACTGAAAACTCAGAACACAGGGAATATCTTGAAAACTGCATCTCTTTTCCTATTTCCCT
>NW_010115554.1:22953-24947 GCF_000699245.1 Pterocles gutturalis
CACTAGAAAAGTAAGGAATTTCTAAAACAAGCCAAAACTGTTAAAATGAAGACAAAAAAGATGGATATGTGCTTCATTTTAAGCAATTTATTGTTGAAGAAAGGAACAGACAACCAACATGGTTCAGCATTGATTATTTGCTTTCCCATTTCTTTAATGTTTGGCTAATTTTATCATTATTAAAATAATTTGACAATGTGTTACCAAGAATGGGAAACATTGAATAGCGTATTTGGGGACTGCAAACCATTGTTGTAAAAATAGAAATACAACATTTTCTTCACTAAAATTTCCTAAAGAATCTAAGTCCTTCCACAGATTAGTAACAAGAGATAGAAATAAATGGTCCGTGATTTATCATTTGCCAGAGGAGTTTTGCAAGTATCACTGCAGAGGCTTGGTAACAGACCCTGTGTGTATAACCTAACCCCGTAGGCAGTGTCTGTACCCATTTCCCAGGGTCTTGATTAACTTCATTAGTGAAATATAGGTCTGTGACCTGCTCTATCAGGACAATCCCAGCAGGTAGGGAATGTAACAGTAACTGTAACAGTGCCAGTTATATAGTCTCCCTTAGTTTTTGCCTTATATTACAGTAGCTCTAATTTAATTTCTAACAAACCTTGCTCTGGCCTGATCCAGTCATTGTCCTGGATGCTGTCTTGTAGTATAGATGTTTCCTGACTCAGCCAAGCATCTTGCTCTCCTCTCTGCTGGAGTTCATCTCTAACTTCACTGGCCTCCTGTCCTCAGTTTGTCTTTATTGTGATATCCATTTCCTTCTTCCAAACCCAATTCAGTTCTGACCCTCATCATTTTCCCCAGCTACCCCTGTGCTCCTGCCTCATGCTGGTGTGATTCAACTTGTTCATAAACGTTTAGTAAATGAGACAGAACCATGATACATAAAAAAATCACAGATACTACAAAAGTATTCAGGATAGTCAATGTGGAGCCTACAGTGAAGAGTTGTGGAGGAAGTTCATGACACTGGGTGACTAGATAAAAACACCTGCTAAAATTTGGTAAGTATAAGGTAGTGCACAGAAAGAAAAAAAAATAACCTGTGTACACAATAGTAGGCCCTTAATGATCTCTTTTTCCTGTATGGCAATATGTCCTTTAGACATAACTGTTGCAATGGGTAATTATGGAAGGCTTCATGAGAACATTGACTCACTGTACAAAAGCCATCCAAAATGAAGGCCAAGCAGGGTACTGGGGACTGCCAATAATGGAGCAGCAAACAAAATATGTTGCTATGCGATTATATAAATTCAATGTGCTTTCAAATTTTGACTAGTATCCTCAGCTTCGGGACCTAAATGATATGAAATGAAATGATAGAGTTCTCAATTCTTGGTGAAGTAAGGGGAGGTGCCAGTATAACCACTAACATGGACTTGCAAAGGGCAGACTTTAGGCTGTTTAGGACGCTGGTTGGGAGAGTCCCTTGGGAGACTGTCCTGAGGGGCAAGGGGGCCCAGGAAGGCTGGACATTCCTCAAGAGGGTGGTTTTAAAAGCACATGAACAGGCTGTCCCCATCTGTAGAATGACAAAGTGTCAGAGAAAACGACCAGCCTGGCTAAACAAAGAGATTTTCCTGGGACACAGGAAAAAAACAAGAGTCTACAATCTCTGGAAGAAGAGTCAGGCAACCCAAAAAGAGTACAGGGATCTTGCCAGGTCATGCAGAGTTAAAATTAGGAAGGCAAAAGCCCAACTGGAACTCAACCTGGCTGCAGTGGTAAAAGATAATAAAAAATGTTTTTACAAATACATCAATAACAAAAGGAGAACCTTGGAGAATCTCCATCCCTTGTTGGACACAGGAGGGAACATTATCACCAAGGATGAGGAAAAGGCTGAGGTGCTTAATGCCTTCTTTGCCTCAGTCTTCAACAGTCAGACTAGCTATCCTCAGGGTATTCAACTCCCTGAGCTGGCAGGAAAGGACAAAGACCGGAATAGCCTTCCCACAATCCAGGAGGAA
>NW_010115555.1:0-297 GCF_000699245.1 Pterocles gutturalis
CGCAGGGACCCGCCGCCGACCTCGCCATGGGCAAAGGCGACCCCAACAAGCCGCGGGGCAAGATGTCCTCGTACGCGTACTTCGTGCAGACCTGCCGCGAGGAGCACAAGAAGAAGCACCCGGACTCGTCCGTCAACTTCGCCGAATTCTCGCGGAAGTGCTCGGAGCGGTGGAAGGTGAGGCGGGACGGGCCGCCCCCGCCCCTGCTGCGGGCAGCTGGGAAAAGAGCGCTGGTAGCAGCTGCTGCCTGGGAAGCGGTGGGGCACCGGGCGCTTTATCTCATCCAGCCTCTTCTCC
>NW_010115555.1:317-7194 GCF_000699245.1 Pterocles gutturalis
ACAATGTCTAGCAAGGAAAAAGGCAAGTTTGAGGAAATGGCTAAAGGAGACAAGGCTCGTTATGACAGGGAGATGAAAAACTATGTTCCTCCCAAAGGCGAGAAGAAGGGAAAGAAAAAGGACCCCAATGCTCCTAAAAGGCCACCGTGAGTGTTTCTATTATTAAAAAAAAGTATTGGTTATAATAGTCTGACACTTAATTTTAATCACTGTCTCTCCTTTTAGATCTGCATTCTTCCTTTTCTGTTCTGAACACCGTCCAAAAATAAAAAATGATCATCCTGGCTTGTCTATTGGAGATACAGCAAAGAAATTAGGAGAAATGTGGTCTGAACAGTCAGCCAAAGATAAACAGCCATATGAACAGAAAGCTGCAAAACTAAAGGAGAAGTACGAAAAGGTACAGTGAAAGTAAAGATATAATGGTTAAAGTTGGCATAGGTCACTGGAAATGTATGACTTGTTTTGCACCTAAACCATATACGGTTGGTAATTCTAAATGTTTATGTCAAGCTTTGTCAGGCTTCAGAATGTGTGGAAAGGTATGGCATGGGAGGTTTTGAACCCTTACACTGAACCTGGAGGTAGTTTTTACCAATAAGATGCTTTACTTCCAGAAAACGGGTCACCTGCTTGGAAAAATACCCGGTCATACTCCAAAGCACTGTGGTCATAAAATTTTTAAAACTGCATCATGCGTTCTCTTGCCAAAAGGTGTAAGCATGAAAGTCGCAAGGTTGAAACCCCACTTTTCTGCACACATTGTATTTGATCTGCACAGTACAGTAATAAATTATTGAAGCAGTACAAATTTGTCTTCAAAGTTACATTGCCAGCAACTAAACAGCATTTTTCTTGCAGGATATTGCAGCATATCGTGCCAAGAGCAAGAGTGACACAGGAAAAAAGGGCCCAGGTAGGCCTGCAGGATCTAAAAAGAAAGCAGAACCAGAAGAGGAGGAGGAGGAAGAAGAAGATGAGGAGGAGGAGGAGGAAGATGAAGATGAGGAGTAAATGAATGTCCTGCTGTAAAGATTTATGCTCAAAATCCAATATTTTGCTAAGAATGTGAACTCAAGTGCAGCTCATTGTTAGCGTCAGTATAAAAATCTGTACAGAATTGTGTATAGGTAATGTGGTTCTTTGTAGGGAGACCTCTATTTTTAATGTAAGTAGCAGCTGAGGGCTGCTGTGGTTCGGTTTATAAAAACAAGTTGTGGAATGTTTTGCATATTTAATGGTTTTGTTGAAATTCTGTGACTGATAGCCAGGTGTTTCTTTGTAGCTCAGTAAACAAAGGAGGTAGCTTAATAGCGAATCTTATATTTTGTAGTATATTGCATTGTATTACTTTTTTAACAATTTTGTAATAAAATGTTGTACATGATTATTGTTCTTGATATTTCTGAGAGGCTGGGTACTCCCAGAATGATGAAGCCCTGTGCAGGACAGTGTTTTCCATTGTTCTTGGGCTATTAACCGCACAAGTGGCAAGTCTCTTGGAGTGTTGCCTCCTGGAGTTTATACAAGAGATTAAACGTTTTTAACCACAATTCTCTTTCCCACATACACTACTCTTAGTGTTAGTTGCAACTGATGTTTTCCTTATGCTAGCATTTGCTTATACCACCCTGTGAGTGAAAAAAAAATCTCCAAGTGTAAGTACTGAAGTTGCTGATAATTATTCCTGGATTGTTTTGTTTCCCCAAACTACTGAAGCACAAATCTTAAAAGTTTTGTCTAGGTGTACTAGCTGGCAACAAGGGAGTCTTAGGAACGTTCTCTCCCAGAGCTCAGGGTCAGTGGCCTTTTCTGCTGTCCGTATTGGGCCTGAAAAGTTGGCTGTGAGACAGATGTGGTTAGAGGTATGTCTTCCCAGATGTTCCCTACTCCTTCCCTCTCCCCCTGGCCCCAGTATTAGTGTCTTCTCATAAAATACACAGCTTGCAGAACAGCATGAAAAATGTTGGAATGTTATCTCCACACATGCCAATAGATTCCTGCAGAAAAGAGAGGAGGCATTTGTAAGGAACATGTGCTCCTGATATGTTCCTGTTTATGGCAGCAACAGTATTGTCAGTTACACTATTTCTTCGTTTTCAGTTTTTTTTACTCAACCTTTACTATATTTAAAAGTCTAAAGCTAGATATCTTAACAATATTTGTAAATGGGAAATTGGAGATCCCACAGCTAAACTAATAGCTTAAGATGTTGAGCTAAATACTAGGCAATAGCTTTTACTAGCCTTTGAAAGCCTAGCACTGAAAAACATTTGATGTCTAAAACATCAAGTACTATAAAGGGCAGGCTTGCAATTCTTCTTCGTTTTTAAAGTGTCTCCCTATTGTCCATCAATTTATGAAATAAATTTGTGTACACTCAGTGTACAGGTGTAAGATAAAAAGTGCTTTCAGCACTACAACCATTGTAAATGTCACTCCAGGTTAAAGATAATGTAGCACTTTGTGAAACACGAGTCTTGACAAAAACACTGTGTATTCCTGAATGAGTATGGAAATGAGGTAACTGTAAAGGCAATTAAAAAAATACATGGAAGTAAGTACTAACCTTAGAAGATCTTTCAGACCCAGAGGTTTTTTTCCTCCCTACCCTGCCAGTACTTTAAGAGTAGTATCAGAAGGATTAGCTGCCATTTTACACGTTGGACCAGCAAGAGATACTCGGCGCAGGCAGGACCAATAGCTATGTTGCAAGCTCAGAATTTGGGAAGCTGCAGGTGTAAACTGGAAGTGAGAGGCAGTTCTGTGTGCAGTACATCCAGTGCTCAAGAACATTTTCTCCTGTAGGAAGTTTGGCATCCGAGAGCACCTTTGTCCTTAAAATTTTTCCAGCTAGACGCAGTTCCCTGTCATAGCGTGTAGCTGAGACTATGGTGGTTTTACTCATTTTCAGCACACTTTGAATTTCCCTGTAGAAACTTTCCATCACCTCCCCTCAATTCTCGGACTCCCTCCCTGACAGAATGATGATGTTTCAAGAAGTCTTTCTGATTAAATGTCTTTTGCAGTGGAGCAATAACATCAGAGTAAATTGACTAGTTTGATTATTTGAAATGTTGCTTTTTTTTTTTTAATTTCTGCTCAAGTGCTTTTAAATTGAAATGGATTAATGAATAACCCTTCAGGTGCCCTAGGAAGCTGCATGGATTACAGAATTTTAAATACTGTGTCAGAATAAGAGCATATCTTGAGGTAATTCAGAATAACAGAGCTAATATTTTCCTCAGTGAGGGAGGTAAAATGCCTTTGGTTTCTATTTCATTTTGCATTAATTGGCTATTGGCTAAGCTCAACCTCTGCACAGATCAGTGCAGAACTGCCGGATGTTGCCACCCTGTTGTCCTCACATGAAAAGCCACCTGTGGGTTACTTTTGTTTATGACCTCATTGACAAATATATCCTGACTGCTGGAGATCTTCATTGCAAAAACAGCCCACTGCACTGCTCTGCTAGCCTGACCCACACCATCACACCGATCATTTTGTGTGTGCGCCGTGTCGGCACGAGCTGCAGCAAGCCATGGCCAAGCTCTGCATCAACCTGATCTATCCACGGAGAATGATCCCGTGATGAAAAATAGTCAATTTTTGAAAGAATATTTTGCCCTTTCAAATAAGAAGGATGTTGAACATAGATTAAAGGCAAATGGAAGAGAGCATGTGGAAATTACTACTTTCAAATTAAGCTTTAAAAAGTACGATATGTCAGGTCAGGGGTTCAGATAATGCCCATCTGTGAGCACTGAAAGAGCCAGCTCTGCCAAGGACTAGTAAGTGATCAAAGTGTAACAGGAATGTTCAGAAAAGATAAGACCACAGAAGAAAAGCTAAACTACTTTTTCACATCCGTGTTCAATATGGACAAGCTTATGAAATTACTCACTGGCAACTTTTCACTGGAGGTGAACTGGGAGGGCTGTCTCAAATCAAAACTACAAGGGATGTCCAAAATGGTTGCAGGTATCCGGGAGACTGCTCATGTTGGGTCAGAGGTCCAGCAAAAAGGCACACCACCCAGTAAAGCAGCACAAGACCACCAAAAAAAAAAAAAAAGACTGATGTTGGTAAAGAGCAGGTATGAGAGAATAACAAATGAGGGAAAACAGTCTTTAAAAAGTTGAAGTTCTTTCTAAACCAGTAAACCAGAGGAAACCTGCACCCCGACAGGCCAGACGCAGCAGTGCACGGCAGGGAAGAACAGCATCAGAGCAACGCGAGAAAACACATGGAATAATAACAACTTCCAAACGCATCTGAACTAGGAGGCCTGCCAGGCAGTCCTAGGGACAATAAATGGTAGCAATGCCTAGAGAAGACTTCAGGAAAAGAAAACTTCTTTCTTTTTAACCTTGTAGTGGACCTTCAGGAAGTTTTCTTGACAGAACTTTTTAATGGGAGAGGCATGGTGGAGCATCTGTCTCAAATCCAAGTGTAAAAGGTTTTGAAACAAAATGACAGGACAGCTGGTATTAATCCAGGAGTTCTAAGGAAACTCAAGGATGAAATGGCTGAACTATGAACTGTACTCTACATTCTTTCACTTAAACCTGCCTTAGTGCTAGAGGAATGGAAGGTCACAAATATGACACTAATTTTCAGACAGCATTCTGGGGTGATACAGGGAACTTCATACCAGTAATGCCCATACGGCAAGGTGGCAGGAGCCATAGTACAGACAAGAGTTGCTGGACAAATGGCTAAATAGGACTTGGCGATTTCAGAAGAGGAAATTCTGTTCCACAGACCTGTAAATATTCTTCAAAGAAATCAGTGAATGTATAGGTAAAGGAGATCAGGTAGTTCTGGTCTACTTGAATTTGGTCTGCTCTATGTCTCACAAAAGAAAGAAGTTGTCATTGAAAGCCTTGCATGAATAAATAGCTGATTAACAACACAGGAACAAAATAGGAATTAGTCATCAGTTTCGCCAGTGGAGGAAAATCGCTTATGAAACTCCATAGGTTATTTTTGGAGATGGGGTTAATGGCTAGTGATTGTTTCATACATACGTAAGTGACTTGGAAAAAAGCAGTGAATGGTGCTGTAAGAAAGATGAGAGCTAACAGTGAAGAACTGCAAAGGCAGCCTGCAGCCTGAAGTGACAGGATAATAAAGCCAGCAGGTGAAATATGGCATTAATACAAAATGTATTACCTGTTAAGATGTGTTCCCCCAACACATGGGAAGGAAAATAGCAGGCCTCACGTTTATGTTGTGAGTAACGAGGGTGGACAATAAACTACATTGCATCAGTCAGGAGATGCTGGAGCTATAATAGATAATTCTATGAAGACATAATAGATGTTTGCTAGAAAAGCAAATAGCATGTTAGGCATTATTAGCTAAACTGTTAAGAACAAAACAAATATTTAGTATTTCCTTAGCGTATTTCCTAGAGGAATAGAAAACTTCGTTTTTCTTACATCAACTTAGAACAAAGCCTATTTACAAAGTTGGTCTTAATTTATAGCAAAACCTATGGTCTGGAGAACTGTAAATATGTCTCTCTTGGTTTTTGGTGGGTTTTTTTTGGTGTGTTTGCAAAAGGAAAACCTTGATTAGAATGGCTACAGACCAGCAAACTGCAGTATATACAGGCTTTACAACTCAAATAACACAAAAGATATTGCAAATGGCTGTGGAGAGAAAATCAGAAAAAATGGAATAGGAGTTTTTAATCTTTGATTAGCTAATGAAACACTGAACTGTTTTCTAACAACGTACCACATCTTTTATATAACACTGGTACATAATCTTGTATATATTGCTCAGTGATGGATTGTTTGCTGTGGTGGTAACTGTCACTGATCTGCTTTGCTTGCCTTACCATCATTAGCATGTATTTATTTTTGTTTGTTTTCTCATTTTGGCTTGTATTTCTTTCCACATCTTGAAATATGTAAGTGTTTTGCCAGCAACCCCTACATTTCCAAAATTGCTGGGCCTCTCGTATGAGCCGCATCACAGCCCTGTCTGCTTTTCCATGATCCCTTTTGAATCCACTGTCAAGAATCCCATAACGGAGCCCAGATGTTGAGCTTGCTGCTGCACTCTCCAACACATGCAGCCCTTGAGGGACGCCGAACTCAGTCCTAACTGCGGGATGCGCACGAGATTCAGTCAAACAGCTGACTGCCAGCATGAATTTCTCTTCATCAGTGCAAGTAAGGAAGTCACAGGCCAGCACCAATTAGTGAGTGAACCTGTACGTTACTCCAGCTATCCTGGTATCCTGAGATCAACTAGCTTCAGTGTTGGAGAGGCTCTTGATGTTCCAGGATGAATATGGAGTCAACCACCAGAAAAATCTTGAGCTAGCAAATCTAGTGCTCTACCTGTAAGGTGTATGGCTGTTCTCAGTGTTTCCTGGTAAAGTCTGTACCCACAAATCAGTTCTCCAGCAGAGCTGAAGGAATTAAGTTTGTGTGGACAAGACCACATCCTTCTGAAAGACCCTTTGAAAAGTGTGCTGTGATTATGTTATTGTCAGTGCTGCCACCTTGAAGCCAGCTCCTGGCTGGCTGGACCCAGCACTGGCCTAGCACTGACTACTCCATCAGGAATTAAGAACCTTTAACAAGCCTTCATAATTCTCCTATATCTCACTGACTTGTCTCAGCAGAGGAGTGAACTGCAGAACCCATGTGCCTCTTCAGAAACTCTGAAACTTTTTGCATAATTAGATGTGATGGATGACCGCAGTCTGCCTAGATTCAAACAGCAATTGGACAAATTCTGGACTATTAGATAGAAAATATCATCCCTAGCTCAGAAAGTCTGTGAGTTGTACATTGACAGAAGTAGGGACAATGTTAGACAAGTATCCTCACCCTGTCCTTCCACTCTGCGCGGCATT
>NW_010115555.1:7225-10927 GCF_000699245.1 Pterocles gutturalis
TTGATCCTACTGACCGCTGAGGGAGACAGGCTGCTGCACTACCTGGACTTTTTGGTCTGATCTTGCAGGTGCTTTTAAAGCTCTTATGTAAAACTCAGTTCTTAACCTAAGTCAAAGTATTTTCTGACTTTGTCCATCAGACACAAAGGGGTCCTGATATTTCTGGAGCACAGACTCCATTCCTCTCATAATCATCAAATGGAAGACAATGGGATACTGTAACAGATGAAAAAAAAACAGAAGGAGTGGTTCTTATCTCCAACTGGGAATGGCCCAGTTCAACATTACTTTATCTGCAATAGCTTTAATATCAGTAGTAACCAGACCCCAGTCTGCTATAGGGTTACAGAACTGTCTTCCTCAGCAACACCCCACACCATCTTACCTTCACTCCCAGGTGGCAGCTTTCCCTTCCATCGCCAGGTTGATTAGCTCTGTCTTTAAAGGTTCCTTGTCATCTTCAGGACAGGTAGGACTTCAGGGCATTCCTCCATGCAACTGAAAGAGCAGAATGACTAGAAGCATTTCCAGAGCTTGGTGTTCTTTTTCTCCTGGTCAGCTCTTCCCAAATCTCCCTTCTTATGAACCCACAAGGATCATCCAGAAGTCTCCTTTCATCCAGTTCTACTTTTGTTCATTGTTTCTGCTGCCTCAGAAATAACACCATGAAAATTGCAATGGTGGCTGCCTGTTGGGGAATGGTGATGGCCTGAAGGACTCTGGCAAGAGGGTGTAGCCACCCTGCAGGCTCGGGCTAGCAGGGTAGGGCTGGGGGACTCCCGAGCGTGCCGTACTGCAGAGGGACACAGTGCTTCCCCACTGGGATGAGGTCCCTGGCCCTGGGGAAGCACGGCTCGCACAGGGCACGTTTTCACCCAGCAGGCCTTAGAAATGCAGGAACCAGTCCTCATGGCTCTGGGCAAGCTGTCACCTGTAAGCACTAATGGTGTATCTTGCGACAGGCCTAACTCAGAGAACATGCACCCACACACTAGATCTAGAGGACTTCATACTCAACGATCCACTGCTGTTTAACGTCAGGGCTTGTTCAAAGATAGTGGCCTATGCTATTTTCCTGGGGAAATCCTTCCACAAATTTGAAGGGAAAAGGCTGTTACTTTGATCCCTATTTCCATACTAGCGCCTTCAAGTGATTCAGAAAGCCTATTCCAAGCAGGACTTCTTCATTTGAAGAGTGTGCTTTAACAACTGTCTGGGCATGCTGCCTTCTTGACTGACACACACTGCCACAAGCAGCCCCTTCCAGGACAGTAAAGTATCACCTCTCCGTTCATTTTCCCTTCCCCTTTCAGGACCCCTGGGACGCTCAGCCAGAGTGCATGACCATCATGCACATCTCAGGCATTAGGCTTTGTTTTGTTTTGAATACAAGTTAGCGCTACACTGCTTCTCCCACCTTTCTGCTTCTTTCTTGCGCAGGAGACATTACTTTTGCACCAGAAACATCACCGAGTTGTTAGAACTGGCAGCCCACGGGCAGCAGTTGTGGTTTCACACTGAACAATTGCATTCATGAGACCGGTGGGACCCACCTTGCCCTCAACCCTGCTTCACCCGCACTCCACTTCGGATGGGGCACCATTCTTGTCCCTAAAGCCATTGCATTTTTTTTCGGTGAAGTGAGAAACAGAAGGGATCTAACACAAAAACCTACCTTTTCATCTTGGTGTTTGAACAGCTCTAACACCCCTTACAGGCTTCGATCCTTGTCACCTTTGTCAACCTGTTAACTGAACGAACATGCTTCTTTCATCAGTCAGTAAGATCCATCAGACCATAAGCTGTGCCACTACCTTGCTGAAGCATCTCCATCCACGCTGTTGTTCAGAACAGCCACAGAGCAGTGTATTGTGGTAAAAACCTTAAGGGTTGTGCAGACAGCTTATTTTTTCTTTTACCAGGAGCCACGTCACATGGCAATAGAGAATACTTCATTTGTTTCTCAGTGTAAAGAACGGACTACGTTTTTAAGATTTAAAAAATGAAGGTTACTAACCATTAACTGGGTTACAGATGTATAATCCACACAAACATCTCTTCCCACTTTTGCCATGGTCCATAGCAGTGCCAGCAGCTGCTGAGGCGATGGGCAGGGCAGCACACACCAGAGCCCACGTTCCTGGCAGCAGCTTGTGAGGAAAGATGACCAGAGGCTCCACACAGTGAAAGGAGAGCCCGAAGGGCATCAGCCTTCAGGAGTCACTCACAGTTTATGTACCTTTTTTTTTTTTTTTTTTTTTTTAAACCCAAAGTGAGGCACACTCACCTACATTTTTTGATAGCCTATAACTTTTTCTGCCTAGACTCATTCTACGTGGAGAGTCCTCCTACACAGTGCCAGCCGAGCTACACAACTTACTATTCCAACACTACAGGAGTTCAGAGGAGGCTTGCAAGGTAAGTAAAGTCAGCAACCAGAGTACTAAATACTGGCAACCGCTTCTGATGTTCCCAGAAAGTACATATTACCCTGGAAGATAACCACTGACACTTCTCAAGGATGACTCTCACAAAAGTAAGCAAGATAAGATGTCAGAACACAGCAAGACCTAGTATTCCCATGCCTTTTATAGTAAGAAGAACAACTAGAAACAGAAACATTGCTAATTTGTTTTTCCCAAGTCGTTTCTTTTCACCTATTGCAATTGATGGATCTAAGCTCACCAGCGGGGAACAAACAATAAATGCTTTTACAAAAAAAGTTTGTGTTCAATGGTGTAGATAATTTCTTCTGTGTATTCTGAAATTCCCTTCCTTGTTCCTATGCCTCCATGGATCTTGCACAATTTGATATTTTTCAATCTAAAGGGAGTATTGTGCTTGATATACAGCAAAATCTACCAAAGTATCTTTTGTGTTTTTATAGGCAATGGTATGTTTTTTCTGTTCTTGTGAAAAGTCTCACAGATCAGAGATAAGCATAAAATCTTTACACCCCAAGCATAATGGAGTAGATCTCAGGCTTTCTGGTCTAGTTTCAGAGCGGTAAGTTGTTAACTTTTGGTTTTAGGGACTGCAATTTGGAGGCAGATGATATGGAAGAAGCCGATAGTAGTAAAGGAGATTAACTGTCATTAGGGAAACAATGAATTGATTCTAGGGTGCCATCAATGGGGACAGCATCTCTGGTACTGCCCGAAGTGTGCTGTTGCTTCTCCTGGTGCTAGGATCTCCATAACGAAGAAAGATGTCCCCTCCTTCTTATCAGTCCCTTTTTCCATACATAAAAGGGTATTCCCTACATGAACTAGCCACTTCTGTACCCTCAGGGTTTTGCCAAAGGAGCCTTTTGAAATCTGAATACACAAAAGTGCACTGACAGACATGGCTGGGAAACAAGAATTCCATCTCTAGAAAAGTGCTGTAGATTTCAGCATTCAGGTTTGCTCTTCGGCCAGAACTTGTGTGTTCCATGTTCTGATTTAATTGCATACTCTTTTGCTGATAAACCTTCTCAGGAAAACAAAAAAAAAGCTTGATTGAAACATGTTTGTTGCTGGAAACATAAACATACTAAGATGAAATATAGAGTCAAAACACTACCAACTAGTCCTGACCTCTGGTTCTACTTTAGAAATAATTCTCAAGTTCATCTTCTATAAGCATATTAAATCCACCTAATTAGATCAGGGCAGGTGATACAAAAATCCAAATGTGTCCCTGTGGCAGGTCTCAGCAGGA
>NW_010115555.1:10939-80574 GCF_000699245.1 Pterocles gutturalis
TCACTGGAAAGAAACCTGAGTCCCCCACAGATACAACAAAAGTAAAATAAAACACTTTTAATATTTGTAAATTTGTAACATTGAATTTGTCTAGATTTTGAGATACGGGGTTTCTATAAAGATAATAATCCATTTTTACTCTGTAAAAGTATAGTAAACCCAAAAATTCAAATATTTTATTTACTTCACTAAAAACCAAGCAACCCATAAGTAAGATATACATAGGTTTCCCAGATTTATCCCTAATAAATTTTTTAAAGATTTATACAATTTCTACAGAAACATACAGTGTATCAAAATCTGCATAAATCAAATTTATAAAATATGTAAAATGCATAGTGATATTATCATCAACTTACAAAGCAAGAATATGGGAATTATTTTTTTTCCAAGCCAGCTCTAGTAGGAAAAAGTCATTACAGCAACAGCTTCTTATGATCTTGTGTTTTGTAAGGTTTCAGTCTCACATACAGATTCATATTCACATACAGCATCAGCTTTCAATGAATTGCACAAAATACCTATTTAAAATGCACACCCGCACAATTTATGTGCCACCATTCTTTCTCTTATGCATAGTCATATGATTAAATTAATCTACCCAACACACAAAAATGGAGTCAGTTTTCACACACACAAGGAGCAAGTACCAGCACGCACCCTTATTTTCCTTTTTTTTCCAGTTTCTCCCTCCTTTGTTTTGTACTTTTCATAGCTCTGAAAGGACAGATGAGAAGTTTATAAAGAAACTAGGAAAGATCCCAAACTAATAGATCAGTGCAGACAGCCCTATAAAGATCAAACTCTGTCACCAACATACATAACCCTTGTTAACATCAATGGAAGCTGCATGCAACGCTGTTCTAGATTTCAGGGAAGTATTTAGTAATACTTAATAGTGTGACATGTCATAGGCATAACTCTTATGAAATCAGTACACACTGATGTTGACATTTAACAGTCACAAAATCTGGAATAAGGTAGTGAGGATAAGTCATTTCTCCTCCACCTCTCTGTTCATTCAGAATAAATATTCTTACTGCTAAGGGAGTTCACATCAACTCCTTTCCAGAACATTTTTAGAAACTTCTTCTTCACATTCTATTCTGTACACTATAGCACCAGTGGCTGATTTTGTGTTTGTAATCCCTCAGGAAAAGTGAGAGATTTTGTCATTTTTTCCAATGACAAAAATAAGAAGAAAATTATTATGAATAAATGCAGTTTCCAGATTTCCATTTCTCTTTTCAAATCTAAATCTGGTGTCCAAACTAGCTGACAGATGTCCTTGTAAAAAAGAATTATGCAGATGTGTTAAGAAGATGGATGTTTTTTCTTAATTAAAAGTTTTAGTCCACCTTTAAGTGATTTCCATTTAAAATAACAATATAAATGAAGCATTGGATTCTTTCTAAGTTTTACATAATTGTGCAGCTTTATTTCTTTTTTTTAAAAAATTATTTTTATGTAAGGCATGGTTTAAACAAGCAAGTTAGTGCTTATAAATTCTTAACTGCTATCGCGAGGGTGCTTACTTCCATCAAAATGTACCACATTAGCACTAAACTCAGCACTAAGCTCTTCCTTGCACCGTACAGTGTTCAGTTGAAGTAGAGCAGCCAAACTGACAACAGAAATTTGTCTTCAGTAACAATAAGTACATGGGGTGGTATGGTTCGTCCCTACCCCTGGTGACAGCTCAGAAAAATCCATCGTATGATTTCCAACAAATGCCTTTCTTGTGAAAGAGAGAAATGAAAGAGGCACTAAATATGTTGAAATTCACCTTCCAAAAAAGCAGCATGACTGTGAGAGAAGGCCACCCTGGCTAGTAACCTGTGGCAGTGCTTAGTAAGATGTAAAATTAAATAAAAATATACAACAGGTTGATAATCACCAAGTTCTATGAAAATCTGGTTACCCCAACCTTTTCAAGTGTGTGTAGAAAAACTGCCTTCAGACCCCTGAGTGTAATCCCAAAGAAGACGACAACGCTTTTAACTATGTTCCTATGAAACATAGCTAACAGCACATTAATTTACGGACATCTTAAAACAGAAAGATGTAAACATCTACAGAGTTTAAGGTAAAGCAGTTTTGTAAACATTAACTGCGGATGATAATGTTATTGTAATAATCACAGTTCCTCTATGTCCTTCATCCAAGCCAGGAGGCTCGCAGCTGTACAAAGTTAATAATTGCAGCAGTTTTCAGGCTATTTTCAGTCCTGTACAAATTAACGTGTCAGTAGGTAGGTTTTGTCTGTCTACACACTAAGGATGTTGTTCATTTCCCATTTTTGCGTTGCTTTACTGGAGTCACACTCTGAAATGAAAACTTGATGGAGGACTTCGGAGCGATCCAAGCACTTTCCTGTTGGAAAGTGAGTAAATCTGTGCAGATTCTGGAAAACAAAACCATCAGTAACATGCGTTGGTATTTGTTATTTTCTTTTGAACATTTTTTTCACAGCTGCAATATAGCTATTTACAAAGCCAGGTTTGGTCCCAGAACAGATCAGTTCTCTACTCTACTCTACTCTTTTTACTATTTGTTAAACCTAGACTTTCACAGCCTTCGTATTTTCACATGTTTGATACGTGTAGGGCCACTTTAGACACCTCCCATTTCTCTTAGGCAACAAACTGCTAAGAAAATGAGCAAAAAGGTGTCTAAAATGCTTCCAGCCTTTTCATCCATCCTGTAACCAAATGAAAAGATTAACTCTCAAGGACAGCTCTATGAGGACTGACTTCACTGGATAGATACTCCTTCGGTTAGCCCTCACATAAAGCAACTGCACAACACCAATATTAACCACACTGGGGAAAAAAACTCACTAACTTTGCTCCCTGTTTGTCTGGTAGAAGGAAGAGGAGAGGGTATGAGAACAAGTCTGGCCTCTGGAGCAACAGGAGGCTGCCCTAAGAAACTGCAGAGCTACTGTACCTAGCACATTCCAGCTGAGACTTGCGTGTTTGGCTTCTTCCACACCTGCCATGCTGCCGTGTCCAAGTCTCATGCATTTGCAAAGTGGCCTGTGGCTCCAATCCCACTTGCTGGGCCCCTGCGCCAGATGCAGCCCTGACTCGCTGAGGGGTTGCATCTAACATGGAGAGCAACGGAACAGAGGCAAACCTGTGGCACTGCGGCTGGGCTGGGGGTCTGCGGCACTGCCCCATGCACACAGCTCCCCCCGGCACAGGGACCCTCTCCATCACCCCATCGCTCCCACATGCCTCTGCACATCCAGATGTTGGTTCAGCTTGCTACCTGCTCCTGCCATGTGGCCAAACACGGGGACCCTCTACTTGGAGAGGTGAACAGATGCCTGAACAAAAGCAGCGAGCAGACCACCACCAGCCTTGTTCTGGATGCTTGGTTATGGGCACTGAAGCCCTGCTACTGCTCCATGCTCAAGCAGCACCGATGTTATTCTCACCAAACTGGCACACAAACGTTAATTCCAGAACCAACCAATCAACCAACCAGATAAAATCTGCTGGCAGCTTTCATTTACATGAGGCCACAACATTTTTCAACAGTTCATAAGCATCTTCATTTCTTACACCCTCCTCATTGGAAGAAACAGTCATACCCTCTGTACTGCAGAGTGTGCCAAATTTCTAGTATCTGCTCGGTTACACATTGTTGGTGGTCCTTTCACTCTCACCCCCCCTTTTATTTCCTTCTGGAAGCCAGTCAGTGTTTTGTTCTACAGCCCAGACCATGCCTACTGGGCTTCCTTATAACTTGCAGTAATAAGCAAACAATTACACGTGGTACCACTGTGGAGGAAATGGATCTTTCTCGCTTAAAGGAAATGCTTTGCAAAGAGCCAAGTAACTTGCTGGGACACACCAGAATGGCTGGAGAGTTAGCAAATGCTAGATAAAATTCCAATATTAAAGCAGAAGTTGTCAGGCACTGACACACTTAGTGATTTTTAAATTTCGGGTTTAAAGAATTTTGTCTGTCCACATGGCACAAGAAAGCTGGGTGGAAATGGCATTATGGTGCTTGGTATTTCCTAGCTCTATGCAAATATCAGAAAAAAGTGGGGTGGCTTAAAGGATAACAGATTTTGCTGCACTCAGCAGTGCCTACATCTTTCAGACAAACACAATCCAGATAACCAGCTAATGAATTAATGAATCTGCAATACACTACACAGACTGCATAAAAATCAACACAGAAGAAGTTTCTGAGACACGGAACCAACTTATGGGGAGCTATATCCAAGGATAATGTCACCCTTAGACTATTCAGTCTCATTTTTAAGAGACAAACAGAAATAAAACCTTAGACATTTTTTTAAAATAACACTTTCAAAAGTAGAGTTAATAGAGGACTGACAGATGTAGTGACTAAATTGACTGTAGCAGCCCTCACATGTGTATCAGCCAACATTCCAAGTCTTTATTAAAAATTCACAGATTTTGCAATAGCATCATAATGGTGCCACACCCAGAATTCACAACAGAGCCTGTTATTAGAGAATGGCTAATGAACAGGAAAAAGAAATACTGAAGAAGGCAAAGACAACACAAAAAGGCAAAGAATAACACCATGTTTACCTATTCCTATGTAGACTTAAAAAGAACTTCTGCCGTTAAACAGAGCACCACTTCAATTAGACCTCCCAAAATTAGATACAATATTGACCCTAGCTGCTAAATGCACCTCAGCATTTAAAGTAATCTTCTCACTTTCTTGACAGAAAGCATACAAGCAGAGAGGGTGATGGCACAAAAAGGTTTTAGAAACTCTGTCACTGGTAGTGGACATCCTCTTTGCTTCCTCTGAGACAAGTGCTAACTCCTAACATACCTCTGGCAGCACATGTAGCCTCATGAGATTGTCCTTAAAGATTCTGCTACAGAAGACAGCAATCAGAACTGCTAGCAAAAGCAGGAAGTTCCCCTGGCAAGCATGGATTTCCAAGAACATGCAATTAACAATTTACTCTGCTTGGTTCAGTTAACTTTGTCATGGATCTTTGTTGCCAGATATAAATAAAATAATGAAAAAGATGCAAAAAACCAGGATGCAAATTATAATTTATTTTCTGCTATATATGTGTTGCATACCTTGAAGTACTGCCAATCCTTGTATTCATTCTGATTACAGTGTGTAATCATAATTTTGGATCCATCTGGTCCTTTAGTTAAGCACTGATCATACTGCATGAGTTGATTTGCTTCATTGATTCGGAAAAGCTAACAGAGATAAAGAAGCCACCTTTTAAACAGTTGACTCAAAATAACAAATATTTTAGAAACGCTGAAAATAACAATGAAATTGCATCATTCAAAATATTGTCTGATATTATTACACCTATTTTTAAATATGTATGATTATTTTACATGATGTAATGCTCTTTTACTATCAGGACACTAAATTTCATGGAGAACTTTCCTGTAGGATTTAGAAGGCTACGAAACTTACCTAGCAAGACAAAAATGAGAAAAATAAATGGATCCCTATTTGTGAGACTTCTGAAAGTGTTTGATTAAAAGCCTTTGTATGATTTGATGGCCAAACAATCCACTACCTTTCCAAAGGTCTGATAGCAAGTTCTTGGTCCTAGACAGTATTTCATGCGAACATAGTAAAATTTTGACATTTTACCCATGGAGGGAATCAAACTTATGCATCCAGATATAAAAGATTACTCTATCTACTTCTTATGAAATACTTGTTACAGGGTTTTTGGGGGTAACATACACAGAAAAAGTAGTTTAGGGAACTTTTTAATTAAATATCAAAATAAATGAGACACTTCCAAGGGCTACTAAGAGCTAACCCGAATATAATTTTTAAAAGCATCATCCTGCATATGATTTCATGACTGCTGTGACGAAACTTGCCTGGTTCAAGTCTACGTCAGCATAAATAAGGACTTTACATGCTGAAATGTTTTCCAACCAAAAAAGGAGATGTAAATACAGAACAGCATGTTTGTGTGGTAGTGTGGGTAGATTTGTGAAGATACAGGTCAAACATGATAGCAGCCTCGATTGCAACCATCTATTGGTAATTATGTTCTGCCAACTAATTTGTAAATGAAGCAGAGACAGATTTGTATTCAATTTCTTGTCTTGTGTGGGGGAAGATGAGTTACTGCACAAAAGTGTTTCATACTTCCATTAGAGCAAAACAACTTTGTGAAATAATTGAGACAAAGTAAATAAGGAGGTTGTTTCCTGAAAGATGAACGAAGTGAAACAAAACGATGAATCAGCAGCAAGGCCAAGAGCTGCAGTTGTTCTAATGCAGTGATATGGTTGCTTTAAAACACAGTCCTTGCTTCTTCATAAACCTGCTTCACTGAAGAAGAGATTATGAATTTGCCTTCGATTTTGTATCACTAATGTTGAAATTATATTTTCAGATTCCCATATTCTAGCAATGTTGGTACGTTTATGGAAAATCCCTAACTCCCGTCTTTGTAGCTAACACCTAAGTGACTTTATGTCCACGCTTAACAAAAAAACGGCCTGTTATCATCCACAGCAAGCAATTCTCCTTCAGACTTGCCTCCAAGCTCCTTACCTGATTTCCTCCCATTCTGTGGCACGGACCAAGCTCAACAAAACCACCGTTGGTGTGCCCCATGCTATCAATGCAGTAAGAGGTTTCAAAGCCTCTAATCTGGAAAAGAGGTTTAGCACTCTAAGTTAGTCTCAAAGGAAAAATAAGTGCAAAGGAGTTCAGAGATTTCTCACATCTTTCAAACCAGAGACAGCTATCTGACAGAGAGATATGAGACAAACCTGCATATGAAACTTAAATACTGATGTTAACTGTTCTGGAAGATGGAGCTGCCCATGCTAATTTGTGGGCTCTTACATGAATTAAGAGTAAACTGATGAAGATAGAGCTGCAAAGCTCAGTTACAAATTAATGACACAGAAATGCAGGACTTTCAAGTATTTTAATTTATTCAATTTCCTATCAAAGCATGTTCAGTCTCCCAGGTCTTCATAAATAAAGCAGGAGCTCAGCTAAGTTGCTCTCATCTTGTAGATAAGAGAAATGTGGTGTGGAGAAGTTACACACAGCCATTGTTAATTGCAGCCAGGCACAGCCCACCGACCTAGCTGCTATGAAGTACCTTCTGCAGCAGCAATTATGGGGGGAAAAAAGGAGGTAAAATAGATGAGGGGCAGGCACAGGCATAGGGATAAAGAACAAAAGACCTGTCAGAAAGCATGCCTCAACTGCTGATTTTTCCATGCCTTTCTCAGAAGAGCCAGCAAAAAGCTTTACAAAGACTTTATGACACAAATAACATTATTTCCAGAGAGATTTTCTTTGCTGGAGCATCTCTCTTCTTTGTGATGGTAAAGAAAGTCTGGAGGACTAAGCTTAGCCTTGACTTCCAGAGAGAGTGTTAGCGGAGATGAACCCCACACTTTCATTGCCAACAGTTTGGAAATGCAATTAGTGTGGTGTTACAAATAGGTGGGGGAAAAATTTCTCAGATGTAGGAGAACTAGCAGCCAGTGAAGAAGAGTTGAAGAAAACTTCAGAGACGTCTCTGAACTTCAGACTTTCCTGTTGCTTCACCAGAGCTGCTTGCTTTTATCAGGGAAGATTTCCTGCAAGGTGGCCATTATTATTTTATTCTTTTCAGATACTTCCACCTCAGTGAATAGTAATATTTAACATGCCTTCCTAACCCTTTATGTGGATTCAAAAGGAGGGCTAATGTAGTAAATGAAGCTTTGTGCTAGCTTTAGATAAGAAATAAAGGTGGCATTGTTCACCTGGTCCCTCAGATACAAGACTATTTGTACCCCCTTCCACCATGCAAATAGTCTATATCATTAATTCCCCAGAGAAATCAGAGATTACACTTTCTTGGCCATAGGAGACAGCATAGATTTGTACTTTCTAATGCTCTTTTGAAGTTACAAAAATGGGTCCATCATATCTCGGGAAAGAAGGTTGTTAAATTTGGTGGGACACAGGTCCTCCTCTGCTAGTGAGATGATTTTCTGATTTTGTTTCCCCAATCTGCAAAAGTGAAATTAATAGGAGAGACAGGGCAAGGCTGGAACCAACTGAAAAGGGAAAAAAAAAATTTAAAGCAGGCAGGAGACCTGCAGGAAGAGCTCCTCAAGGTGTGGGTTCAATGCCAGAACTAAACGGGCTGGGCTCAGTGCGGTGTCCTGCAGTAGCCTGGCAACATGCTGTTCCTCTCTGTCAGCCATGCAAAAATGCTGAATTTGTAACCACATTCTTAACTTAACAAAGTCACACTCCTATACAGTAATGCTGGAAATGACTGTTAAGGAACAATATCAAATTATTACATGCAGATAAGGGATTCACTGAGGCTGTAACTGAATGAGCACATCCCAGGCTAGAAACCGTAGGCAGCATGTACTCTACTTGGATTTAATGATCTATTCTCTACGTCTTCACAGAAAAAGATTTTCACCTATTAATCTTCACCGATACTTGTACACATGCAGCATTCACATTTTTTCTTCTAAAAAAGCCTGAATTCCAATTATGGAAAAAAGAGCTTTAGACATAACTGGAGACAGGGCTAGACATAAAATAATCCTTCAAGGAACTATGGAGCCAATTAAAAAAATCCCACCTTTTAATTTATATAATAATTATTTACAGGGTTGTATCTCTATAGCTCTCTGGCTAGTTCATATACCTCAGAATCAAGAAGCCTGTTCTTAGATTGGTGTGAAGTAACTATCACTTCCGTTTACATTCTCAGTTTTAAAAAAGCAGCTCCTAAAATAAATACAGGTTATATGCTGTACTTACCTCTCCCCAGTCCACATTTTTAGGTGGTAAAGGATAATATGAAGTTATATCATATGCTATTTCTTCCATAAACCACTTAAAACTTTTGCAGTTGTGATCTTCACGGAATTTTTTCAGCTCAGATACATCTCCGTAGGGTAGCGCTTTTGTCTCTGGCCGACTGGCATAAAAGTAATCTTTGTATTCGTCCCACCACACTTCGACAACTCTGACATAGTTCTGAGGAGAACAAGGACATTGCTGCTACCTCAAAGCACACACAAGTCAGACACAACTACATGTTAACTTCAGGAATTTAAGGATTTCTCCTCTTAAAACGTGACAGCATGAAATTGTTGCACTAATAATTTGTTACCTTCAGCAGATTATACAAGACACATGCATATCATTTTCAAATGACAGTTTAGGAGTGAAGCCAAAAAATAAACCGGTTTGCTTAAGCTCAAAGTCCTTTTCTAAGTTTAGAGAATGTTTATTTGAAAATAAGGACTCTTCACTTCTGGGTGCAATAAAGTGTTGCAATCATTTGCTGTGTACTAGAAGTGCAATTTACAGTTTGTATTCACCTACTACAGCTTTAATAGAGAGAATTCTATGCATTAGTCCACTAAGGGTGAAAAAACTAAGTCTCAAATGGGTCAGCTATGACACACCAAGGAGATTTTATCTTCTTAAGTAGTTTATTGCTGCTTAGAGAAGGGGAAAAAATGGATAGCTTTCCTGGTGAACAAGCCCCTCCTTCACACCCTTCTTCTCAGTCTCTTTGATGGCTCTTATCTCTATAGTACCTGTACATGTTTTAGATGTACACCTCACTTTGTACAATTCTTCTAGTGTTAATGACCTGGTGTTAAAACAGTCTTAGTAGATCTGGCTAAAGGCACAAATTATTGTGAGTTTTACTTTAATTCACATCCAGCATAAACAGAACAAAGCTGTAAAAAAAGCACATTTACTTTGGGGATAGGAGGGCACTCAAAGAAGGAGGAAGCTATTCCTGCATCCTGCCTTGAAACAACTTAGTATTTAAGAACACTCAGCAGTGTTTTGTGGTATTCAGCAAGCAGACAAGCAGACTCGTGTAAGGTGGTTAGATAGGCAGTCAATATTTTTGATCAGCTTTTCAGAAGAGTGAAATGGTTTTCATAATTTCAGACAAGGCAAACTAATGTCTTGCCTGCACTGAGTAATGGAGCTATCATTTGCTATCCCATCTCCCATTGCTGTCTTTACTCCCAGCTAGGCCCATTTCCCCCTACCCTTCCTTGTAGTGGTCCTAGTGCTTGTTTGGTTTGATCAAAATGTTAAACAAATTCACATTACTAATACAGTGCTTTTTATTTTTTTGTATCAGGTTAGTTTCTACCATTAAGTGAGGCTGGGACATTCCCTTTTCAACAGAACCAACTACTAACTTGGCTCAAGCCATACTCTGTAACCCTATCAGTAGTCATTGTCACAGGCAACGTCTAGGAAGATGGCTCTGGGATTGGAATTTCCAAAGAACTGGATCTTTGGGAACAGGATTTACCAATTCCAAAACACTGCACAAGAGGAAGCTTAAACCAGGCAATAAGAAACCTTAATAGGAGAGTCATCTCTCTTCCTGCTGGTACGTGCAAGATTATATGAAACGCTTTTTCTTGATTCAAATTATCTCTTCAGATATAGGACAGCTGGCTCACTCTTTCTTGAAGTGATGTCTACTTTTAATATCAAGGCTTGAGCAATGCTTCTGAATCTACAAGGTGCCTGAGGAGTTACCAACCTTTACGATGAAGGGCAGAGCATGCCATTTTCCCAGGTGCCATTCACCGCTTCTTAATTAACAAATGCAGCCACAAAGGTCTGAGAGACGACAGATTACAGCATTTGCTAACTCAGACTAGGATCACACCCTATGAAGCCAAAGGGGGATTTCAAACCTATGATTGTAATCTTCAGGAGTGTGCTGTATTTACTAGAATTGTGTGTACTTCAGTTGGGCACAGCACAGAAAAGGCTTGGGATGCTGAGAGTCAGTAATAGGAAATGTGATTTGTACGTTCCAGGAATTTCTACTCTTAATAAGTGGGATTGGCGCAAAGATTTCTCTCCTGTGGGGATGATCATCTTAGCTTTAGACGCTAAATAGCTTTGGATGATGTGCTCTGTAAATTCCCACTGATAATTTAAATAGACTTATCTAAAACTGTTGTTATCTAAAATCAAAAACCATCTTCAAGGCTGCAAAACAGTACCTTTAATGTAGGAGAAGACCCAACGTACACAGGGGGTGGGTTTCCTTGCCAACCCTGGAGACGATAGATGTGTCCAACACGAGAACAGGGAACAAACAACAGTTTTCCACCACACTGCCAGATCTGTAAGTTAAAGCAAAGGTGACAATATAAATAGATACGCACAGGAATTTAAGACAGACAAATAGATAATAAATTGTGGAAGAAATGTCAACTGCTTTTCTTACAGTACCAACTGTGTGATATATTTAAATATTTTTGATTCAGATGTAAGCATAAACACAACAGGTCTCTGAAATTAAAGTACATCTTCAACTCAGCCATGAAATTACTCAATTAAATTACTTTTTAAAAAAGTTTTTAAAGAAGTATACCATCTCATACCGTTGCTATTTTAAAACAAAAGGAACAAATGAGTTCACAAAATCTGGAACTGGGTAATTTTTATTATGAAAGAATTAATAATATTTTTATTTTATCAAAGCAATTCACATACCATCACTAAGATGGGTTTTTTGTTAAATGCTCATCACATTTAATTTTTCTTAATAAAGACTAGTAGGAGATAAGGATGTCTTTGGTAACCCATTGTTCCAAGGGGAACAACTATAGTAGCTGAAAATAAAAAAATGGGTAAAACATATTACCATTCTGAAATTCCCTCCCTCCCACACATCCTTGGATAATCCATTTCTGGGGAAAATAAAACATACCTAAGTCTGAATTTAGTTGCTCATCATTTTGATAAGTTTGAAATGTAGTATCAAATCCAAATTTAAGCTAGCTTTCGGAATGTTCCAAATTAGTCTGAATTACAGATTAAAAATATGAGTTACCAGTATTAGGAAAGAATAGTTTACCTCCTTCATTGCATCATCATATTAATTTTCTTAATTTTGATCAAAAAAACCCCCTCAGATATGCAAGGCCATTATGTTTGCTGTCTAAGAGTCAGCATGCAAGACTGATAAATATTACTTAGCTCTTCTGAAGATTGGTTGTGACCTACATGAGACCAATTTGGAGGTGTCTACATAATCAGCACTTCAGTTACAAAACTACTGCATGTAATTTCAATCATTATTTAGCTTGAAGCAAGACAGAGAATTAGAAGGATAAAGACTCTGTATGCGTAACATCCTCAGTAACTACCTTTTGCATATGGATTTACAGCTGAGCAAGTGCACTCAGAGCTTTCCTCAACATCATGAGGAGCTAGGGGTGTTCTGAATGTACTTTTAGTAAAATTCAGCTATGATTTCACAGATCGCTGCTGAGAATATTAGATGTCTCCACTTTGTTAATTGGGACAACCACTTGTGTCATTATGAATACTGAAGACAGGAGAAAGTAATGATTATCATCTTATGTTTCCTGCTAACTGAAGAGCATGCATATGCCTAGGAGTGAAAATAAAATCTTCTGCAGTGCTTATGAATTATGCAGTTAGCATTTCAATTTTGAAGACTTCTCTTGTAAAGGAGTCCTTGAAATTTTGTAATGTGTATGAGATCATTTTTCACCCGTAAACAAGGTAGAGAGGAGGAGACCAGGGCAGACTACTTTTTGTTGCATCATTATATACTTTACAGGCATCTATACATAAACTGAGTGCTGCTTGTCCTCTATAATCACTTTCATTAGAAACAACATTTTTCTTCATACTTGCCATGAGAACACTCAGTTCCCCTCCATCAAATTTGCCAGTCTGGTTTCAAATTAAGATATTTAGGGGTTTGTGTGACCCCAAACCATTTACAAAATCTAGATTACTCAGCATTGGGGTCTTAGCCCTAGGCTACCTCTCTCAACACTTGTGCCCCAAAGCTCCAAGGAAACACTGAGGACACACATCTCTGCTACATCTCCTCGCAACAAAACCTACTGGGCTTCATGAGACAGAGGCCCTGCAAACCAGAGATAGGTCTGTCTGCACTCTGAACAGAAGTATTTACAGAAAATACATACTAAACTGAATTAGTTTTCAATTTTTGGTGTTACCTTGTAAGAAATTTCAAAATTTTCACCACCCCAAATTTGAAGACCTGGATCATAGAGACCCAGTTCAAAGAAGAAATCACGTTCAATGGCAAACAATCCACCAGCCATTGCGGGGGACCTGGAAGAGGAAGACAGTGTAACTCCTTCTGCCAAAAGGCTATGATAACACTTGGAGAAAGCATTAATTGAGGAAGCATTTCACTGTTAACATATAATAAAGATTAGACAAATGGCAATACACTGAAAAATCATAAAGCTTTGTCATCAGCTTCCAGCAATTTTCTGAAATGACGTCTGTATAATTTCTAGTGAAGTCCCAAATTTTATTGTGTGTTTTTTTTTTTTAATTATATAAAATTTTGTTTGGAGTTATCCATTCAGCCAGCCAGCATGCTTCTATTAAAATAAAAAAAGTAATAATCAGTATGGCAAGACATTTCTCTCTTCAAAGTCATTCAAGTTTCTGAGATAACAGGTGAGACTGTATAGCAGACTTAAAGCTTATGATCTGAGGAGCTGCCACATTGAAACTTACTGTCTATTACACAAGCAAACACAGATTTTCCAGCTAAATTACACCTATCTTCTCCCTCTGGCTCTTTTTCTACCACTGCCATGTGAGACACTTTTCATCATCCCCAGTGAAATTTTTAAGAGGGCCTGGATCAAGTTGTACAAGGTTTCCATTTTGGTTTATGTTTGTTTATTTTTTATTTTTCGTAATGGCTTTGTAAATCCCTCCATGTATGCCAGGGTTCAGTTAGCAAGTTTAAATGTGTCATAAAGACATTGTGGTTTGGATTAGAGCATTTTTGCAGAATGGCTCTAACCAAAATTCTTTGGCTGCTTGCTCACACTGAAATAGAAAGTAGGATATGTTAAGCCATTTCCAGTGCACATACCAAGCATTTTTCACCTGAGGATCAATAAATACATAAAACCCAAATGGATAAAAGCTGGAGTCCCCACTCAGTTAGCAATTTTTAAAAAAAGCTGGTAAGAAAAAGTGGATTCTTTCTAAGTTTAGCTGATCTGCAGCACTGAAAGGAGGAGGATCCAAGCATCCCGATCACTCTGATGAGCCAAGTAAAACACAAGTGAAATATTCCTTCATGACAAAAGTATTGAGAGATGGGTCATTTCTAGCACTATTCAGTCTCTAACGAAATGAAGATTTTTAACTCAGTGGTGCTCCTTTTAACAGCAATGATTACGTATTTCCCTTCAATGACTGGAGGAGACCTGCTCAGGAAAAAGTAACCCATAGGGTTAGCTTATACCTTGTCTGCATAGCAGGGACAGAGCAACAAAAAAAAAAACAACCCCAGCTGCTGGGTCCATCAGCTGTGTTAAGTATAACGGTTATCAGTTCAGTAGCTCTCCAAATCACCTGATCAGATGCTGAGTTACTCCTAAATGTCCCCTTCTACTTGCCTGCCTACTGTTTTTTTCTTCCAACACTGCCATTGCCTGGCAGGGGTTTGAAGGGCAGGACGCTGGCGTGCACGGCGGGGAGAAGCGTGCTGCGCAGCACAGCCCCGCGGGTTTCCCACGTGCTTGCTTTTCCTCAGCACCACAAAGACTTGGCAACCGTAGAGGCCTCAGATGCTGAAATTTCAGTCTTGGCCTCCAACATGCCGTCAAGTGTGTTAAAGAACACAGTAAAATCCGCATAAGCTCAGTAGTTTATTTTATACGATATGAAGAGGTAAGCATATTTCTGAAAGAAGGATTCAGTCCTGGGGCAATTCTCACATTACAAAAAGTTTGCTTCTGCGCTTTAAGCTGTTGTGGCGTTTTGGTTTGGTTTGTTTTCTCTTTAAGCTGGGCAGTCCTGGCTATGGTTTCAGCAAGACTTTTACTTGGTCTTAATTGCCTTGGTATTGCTGCAACAAAATGCATACTGCCAGGACACAAACAGACGCAGAGAATGTATCTTTTTAGAAGAACTATTGTAACTCTGAAAGTATTATTAAAAATAGAGGTCATGTTTTAAACCATTCTGAGAACAGATGTTCTGTGTTTCTGGGAACAGTTTAAAGGATTTTAAGACCTGTTTGGATGCTAAACACAGAACACAACAGCGATGTCTGAAATAGTTTATCCCCCTCTAAGTGAATATTTAAGTTCCAATGTGGACAGCCTTGTCAGAAAATCGTATTATTTATACTGTATACAAACCAGATCAAAGCTTCATAACTTCCTTGCATGTGTTGCCATTTTAGCAGAGAACAATCATGGGTGAGGATAGGGAATTACCAACATCAGTTCTTACAATGTTTAAATCATATATACAAGGGATAGAAGACATTAGATTCTGAAGATGTGAGGATTGCTTTCAAATGTAGTAATAAGATTAGTTAAGTGTGAAGGGGAAAGTAATATAAAACAGCAGAACCACAGTCTCCCACTCTTGAAAAGTCATCCAGAAGCCCTAGTTTCTAAGCTAGGGTTTCTAGCCAGTTTCTGTTTGCTGGGAAGAAAACATACCCCTGTAAAAATGTAAGAAAAAGGCGGAACTTCTCCGAAAGTTACTGGAGTTTTTCCAGAAAATAAGGTGGTGGTATTTTCTTTTTTGTTTTTATGTTATGTGTATTAAATTAAAATCCTCAAACATACTGAGACCTTAGAAAAGATCTAACCAACATTCTTAAATAGTATACTTCTTTCTTTGTCAGATGTGATCTATTATGAAGCAAGTGGGAGAAATATGACAAAAGGGACTTTTTTGATGCACGTGCATAATCCACGAGCTGTATGCATGCATCAAGCCATGAGAGCAGGCTCCAGATTTTATGCATTACCAGCTATTACAAATACTCACAGCATGCTCATTATTTCAAATCAAATGGTTAAGTAAGCACTGTTGTTTCCAACACTATTTTTTTAAAAAATAACATAGCTAAATAAAGTTTTCCCTGGAGACAAAGTCAATACAATACTTTATTTCACCAAACAAAACTCTGTCATTCTAATGTGCAGCCTATTAACCACATAAGAGCAGGAATAAGCACAAGTTAGCAAAGGTATTTTGAGCAAATAGTTGTGACAAACAGGTCTGATTAAACAAAGCAGCTGGTGTGGTTAGAAATATGAAGATTTTCAGGCTAGAAATACATGCAGGTTTTAGTGGTTGAATATAGACTTCAGAGAAAAAGAAACGGGTAAGTGATTTAGTGATTACCGATACGGTTCAGTTTTTGTCTTTCTGCTTTCCTTCTCTCGCTTGGTCAAAGGAACCCTCTTCCATAGCATACTCCAATCCCACGCTCCTCTAGCAAACCCATCTTCGTCACCACCCCCTTGCATCAAAATCTTATAAGTGTTGCCATCTATGACATCTATAAGTGGCACAGTGCATGTGGTTCTGCAGGGTGGCGGATGGTGGCAGGGAAGATGCGGTTATGTGCAAGGACCCGTGTGGCACATGTGCACCGATCGGAGTTCATGGGAAAACAGGGTGGGGGAGGAAAAATGAAAGGATTTAGACAATTATTCATTATGATTCACAGTATGTAAACAGCTCTCTTTACCGATAAGGCTCAGTTTTATGTTTTCGTTTGGACTTTTCCTTGTGGCTTAATGGAATTCGTTTCCACAGCAAACTCCAGTCCCAGGCCCCTCTGGCAAAACCATCTTCATCCCCACCTTGTTGTGGCTCAATGGAATAATCATTCCCATCTATGTAATCTATTAGAGGTACAGTACATGTAGTTCTGAAACATTTATAGAAGGGAAAGAAAGAGCAAAATAGAATTTCAGAAGAATAATCTGTCTAATCTGAAACTTACATCATCAATTATTGTTTGTAGAGCAGTTTACATGAAAAGTCACTTGTAAACATATTAACAAAAAACAAAGCCTCATTAGAAGAAAAAAAGAGATAGTCCTTTATGTTGTTTTAAGGGGCTCTGAAAGGAGAAAAGTTGGGTCTGGAATGCTATATCAGTTCATTTACCAATACTTTTTCCTTTATGTGTACTTCTTGACATCGGTCTTCTACTAAGGCACTGCTGGAGGCAACCGAGGAGACCTTAGAGGGCTAGGGTTCCCACAGTATTATTATTTCCCATAATTTCTACACATATAAGATCTTAGCTGTCAACAAGTATGATAAAAATCTTAGCTTTTACCAATGTAAACATGGATTTTCACTATTCTGTCTTATTCAACTGCGCTGCAAATCCAACCTCTCAGGATAAAAAAAAAATGTTACTGGTGCTCTCTTAGTAGCAGTCTTCAGTAGAATTTTTCCTTTTTGATTTGCAATATGCTTCTTATTGTGATCTATCACATAGAACATTCACCAAAGAAAATATATTATTTTTTTATTCTCCTCAAATTTTCCAACTGGGTTTCCTGGTGACAAAACTTGGAGCTTTTTATGTAAAATCCTCTGAGACACAAAAACAAGCAGGGGGCAAAAGAAACGCTAGAGCTATGCTCTACTTTGAGGCAGAAGCAGCAGCATGCTGTACCCAGGGGACCAGGGCTTGGAAGAGGGCTGCCGAGTGCTGCTCTCCAGCACTGAGCACCTCGGCACCCCTGGTCCTCCCTCTGTGGGCAATGCTGGAGGATGCCTCTAAAGCTGCCTGTTCTCCCCTGCCTTTCTTGTGTAAAAGAGTAGCACACACTCGATGGAAGCACACGAACATTTCCATCTTCTACCTAGTATCCTGACCCAAATACAGTCCTTAAGCTGAGTTATGCATTTTAAAAGACACAAAAAAACCTCTTCAAAAAAGTTCTGGTAATACGACAGATTAACAAATAGTTTTTATGATTAAGCAGTTATTTTAAGGGATTAAAGAGTTTAAACAAGCACATAGTTCCCTAAACACACATACCCCCCGAGTGCACAAGCTAAGAGTGCAGCAGCATACATCAACAACGGCATTACAACAGATGGAAGAAATGAAGCTCGTGGGGATCTCCCTCCTCTGTCACCTCTTGCAGATCCCAGGCACACAGCAGCAGCATTTCCACCACTGACTCCTAGAAAGCCCCTGGGCTCCTGGAAGAGACAGGCTCAAGCCCTGGCCTTGGTTTGCTAGTGGCAACACTCCAAAGTGCTTCAGAGGAAACAAGTAACACCATATTGCAAGACCAAATAATAGAAAGTTACAAAACTCTTGAGATCACAGGGGCTTTAAATCCCTGTCACACCAAAACACTTTCTGCTACTTTTCCTCTACCAAAAATCAAGTTTCTGTTTAATCAGGCTGCTTATTCAGCTAGAACAGAACATTTTTATAACAGTGCCTCAGACTGATGCAAAAGACAAGACCTGTCTTATATTTAATCTATACTAAGCAAAATATTCAGTATGCCTATAAAAATGAACAGTCTTGAGATTTATTTGTCTGTTTTCCTTCCTCCTTACATAGTTTTTATACTGAGAGATAATAAAATCATCATAGAGGAAATATTTATATAGATATATGTTGATATAGATATAAAACATATCGACTATAGTTTGGAAAGTGAAGATTGTTACTGTGACTTTTTCTTCCTAAGAGGCCAGACACTGGAAATAACAGGAGAACATTACCTGTCCTTAGATATAGGAGCTATAAGTGGCGCATACCAATTAATTCCCACCTCACAATGGGCATCAAGGTAAACTAAAACCTTCAAAAGAAAAAAAAAAAAGTAATTTATATTTCTATATATGAGGTCACGATGATTTAATTAAGCTTATTTACATTGAAATACTTTTATATCATTAACAAGAAAATGAAGCTTAAATGAATAAAATTAATCTCTTTTTAAAACATTATTGATAATACAGTACTACATTTCTACACATCTATCTGAACATAGAACCACCACCACCTGTCCCCCCAAAAAATAAACAAAAGAAAGACTTGTGTGTGAACTGGCTCCTACCTGTCCAAGTTTGGCCTTCTGGGCTCCAATGCTCCTAGCTTGGATTAAACCTTCTCTCCTCTCATTTCGAAATACCTTTACAAGGCCATTCCACTGCTTAATATACTCATCCAGCCTCTCTTTTAAGTGTGCTATCAAATAACAAGAAAAATTTATTTTGGTGAGGTTTAATAATAAACAGCTTTGTACTCTTAATACAACCCAAACTCACCTCTACTCAAAAATATCTACAGATATTTAGGATTACGAGAATCTCTAATTCAACTGCTAGCACTACTGCTCACAAACACTAAATGTGAAGAGATGAAGACTTGGAGCTCTCTGACTTCATGGCACAGGTTTGTCTCTGGCACATCTGAAGAAAAAGCAGCTATACTGGTTAACCACACAACAGGGCAGCTGGGAGGACAATTTCCAGTCACTCCAATATATCACACAGTCACTTTCAAGTCTTCGCCCGTATTTCAACCAGGCAGATGAACAGAGGAGTTTCTGCACTTCAGCATATGGTCTTTCCTCATCAGACAATGTCACGTGGACAACCGAAGGCATGACTTTTCAGTTAAACATTTCACTCACTTTCTTTTTGCCTCACAATTTTTTGTGTCGGTCTATTAAATCTGGAAACTTGAGACAGAAACTCACCATACTCAAACTATTCTCCTCCCTCATCTAGACCTGTCCCCTCTAGGGGCTGAGGTGGTCTTAATGCTAATCTTCTAATGACATCAATAAGAATAACTGGAGGGCCAGAACTGCAGTGACCAAGCTGTCATACTGATGAGCACATGAAGAAAAGAGACAGGAAACCTTTAGCCAAAGGGACTTGGTCAGCAAATGGACAAGTAACCGCATAAGAATTGAGATGGGCTATGCTTAAATGGCTACAGATTTGTATCTGCACATTGCTCTTTGCCAAACTAATCTGGAAACCACATTCCTACCACAAAATTTGAAAAAAGGGTCCTAGTGGTGCATAAGTTTTGCACAGATGATTCTGTTGAGAAAACTGATGAAGGCAGAAGGGCTGGCAGTCAGGTGCTTGCCGTTTCAGGCTGCACTGATTTAACTACCAGTACTAATTTAAAATATGTTTTTGTAATTGAAAGGCTTGAAAGACTGAGGTTTCTTCAGTTGGGAACCAAAATAAGCCACCTAAGCTACAGCTGAGGCATCCCTGCACTGGTCTGCAGCAGCTCTGAGGGGCAGGAAGATGCCATGTCTGTGCTGATCTAACAGGAGAGGGGACATGCAGAGGTGGAAGGAGAAGGATGTCTTTTTCAGCAGCAACAAGCCATCAGGTTGCTTCAGCAGCAACATCTTCCACACCCAGAATGAAAATGACTGAAGTCTGGAGCTTGCTGCAACTTATGTTTTGTATTCTTGCCAACAGTATATAAAAAAATTCTAGTTCAAACAAAAGCTACATATAAATAATTAAAATAGAAATGGTGCTTTTTGAAAGTGAAGTTTCCAAACCTGAAAATTCTGCAATTTTACCAAAAAGCAATCTTCTGAAATGACTATCTTTTAATACTCTTATTATCCCTCCTCTTCACCTTTATAAAAGAATAAGTTTTCTCAACTAGAAGTTTTATGTATCCTCTTCTCCCTACACACATTTACAATTTCTTTTATAAGTCCTTGTGCATTAGGAAAGCTTCAAGGATATATAAATATCAAACTAGAGAAAGAACAATTTTATCATGTATGCTGTATAGAATAACATGCCATGTAATACATATAGAATATATGATATGATAGCTGTGACATAAATTTTTATAGGATAAAATCAACAGAGTTATGAGGTCATACTGAAGCAGTACTAAGAGAATCTTTATACCACACCATTATTTATTCTGCAAATTCCAAGTACATGTTACAGAAGGACTGTCAGGAATGTTTTAAAGATTTAAAACCTAAAGTTATTTCCAGCCTTCCTGCCTCTGAAGCCAAATGTTTTAGTTATCAAATGTTCAACTATATAAGGCTCACAGGGAGCTGTAAAAACCTGTCACATTGATTGTGTAAAGCTTTTCTACAGTACAAGTCTCAGGACTTTGCAGTCCATTACCTGAAACCATGCCAGGGTTAGCAGCAAGTGCTATTTCCCACAGGAAAACTGAATTTTCCCTCCTTCCCATACTACAAAGCCTGCATGACATAATGTATAAAATCCTGATACTTTTACAGCTAGAAATACTAGTTGGCCAGTGTTAAATTCTGTTCACCTAGAATGTGTATTTATGGTATCTGTCAGCAGCCTTGCAGTGTTCCATTTTTTGTTGAAAAATGTATATTTTACCCTTCAAAAGTTTATAACCACTGATATGGTCTTCCCTTGTTTGGGTTCTTCTCTCACGCCCCAGTGCATGATTAAAGTATGAATCAATGTTTTTTAAAAACACATCCTTTTTTCAAAAGATCTTAGGCATTGCAGATTACAAGGAGCGGAGGAGGAGGAAAGCAGGTTTTTTTCCCTCGACTCATGGATCTCAGTCTGAGAACTAGAAAAAACGGTATCACAAGTCCTCCCTAAAGCAGCCTCCTCTAAGTCCCCTGTACTGTAATACTACCAACATGGGGCTCTGGGCTCTAACACAAGCACTGATTAACGCTCCAGCTTCCCCACTGCAAGCACCATTGAACAAGTTAATAAAGACACTGTTACCTCTCTATACTCTTTACTTCCCCGCCTTTGGTTATCTTACGGGATGCTCCATCAGTGGGAAATATAGACAGCAATAAAGAAAAAATTAAGCAAATGCAAAAGGTAGACAAAGCCGTTAAATGCTACTAGGAACACTGGTATTTACCTCGCAGTCACTCTTTACAGGTGCATAGGCTACAAAAATGAGCTGCGCCAGCTGAGATATTGACCTCTACGCTTCAGAAAGAAATAAAGCTGATACCCAAGTACGTAACAGGTAGTGGTTGAAGACCTGTATACGCAACTGTAATTGCAGGGAGTTTCAGAAAATCCAGTGTTACGAATTCTCATTGCCTTTCCAGAACAGCTGTATCCTCCACACAGCTAGCACTTACGGGAAAATAAACTGTTTCTATAAAGAAACAAGAAAAACTGGGGGAAAAAGCCCCACATGCATGGCTACACTGACACTGCGGTAGAAGCTGCTGCAACACTTCTTGGACTCTAATGTGCATTAATACAGAGGTCTCCATTGAAAATACAAGAACCAGCATCATCCAGTTAGCTTGGCATCCTAACATATATAAGCTTCTATGCAGCTGTAACTCCTTTCTGATAGAGGATTTCTCGTAAAGAAGGACAGCAGGACTGGCTCTTTATGAACCAGTATTTACAAGAGTTTGCAACCGCTATAGTCCACTTTAATATCATATCACTGGAGAAGGTGGTGGCTAAGAAATAAGGACAGCCACACTGAGCATAAGCAAACATCTACCCAGTCCAGCATCTGTGTCCCTCAACACTGGTTTCAGAGAGTGTAAGATGCTCTTTGCTGGGTGGAAAGGCAGATATGAACTGTGCAGTCTGAAATCAGGTAGGGAAGGAGAAAATCCTGTATCTGTGCTGCCAGCACTGCTTTTCTTCTGGCTGGAAGAGCAAAAAGCCACCAGTAGCTCTGGTACAGTTAAGAGTGTTTGTGTTTTGCAGCTCTCCTAACGACTGGAGATCTCTTCAGGCATCTGGCTTGGCACACTCTGCACCCTGTACTAGTTCATGCTTCTCTCTGGGGAGAAAGAAGTGGAGCAAGATCCTACTGTCTCGGCCATTTTTCATCTAGAACACAATTTGAATTATTAAAATTAAGTTAATTATGTTTACCAAGTAATAGCCTACAGCACTTTGAAGAATTATTATAGTGAAACAGCACAGTTGCAGCAAGGTGTTCAGAGACATTCTAGTCCATGCTTGTTTTCCAGTCACTGATACATGAGAAAATTGTATCTTGAGCGTGCTTTACTGAATTTTCTGATTCAATAAAGTTATTTGGGAAAATGAAGTGTGGGAAATATAGAGAAAAGTGTCTGCTGTGTGTTAGGTCCAGGCTAGCTGTATCTGCTAACCATTCATACATGAGCAGAGAGCATAAGTAAAGTTCTGTATTTCAAAACAAATTTATTGAAAAATACTTCCTTTATTTAACAATAGTCATGTACTGTAAATCTGTAGTACCAGTTGTTACACTGGACAAACTCATTCCGTGAATGACATATATGTAGCACACAGTCAACTATGACTCATGTGAAACTCAGGTACTGAGACCAATCATTAGTAAAAAAATATGGTAGTTCTTCTAGAGACCATCAGTGTCATAGTTATTTCATGCTGCTAACTCAGTCCTTCAATAGCTCTGAAGAAAAGCTGTGATTCCAGCTGAAAACGAAAGACACAGCACGTCTGAATTATTACAATTATATCCCTTAGCAGAGAAGGTATTTTTGTTTTATAGTGTGCATGTATATCTAAGCCAAATTCTCAAATTCTCCTGTAAAAGGATACAGGAGACTATAATGTAGTGTTCAGTATTGTTATTAGACTAAGCCAGATGTAGTCAAGTTTACAATACAGGTAACTATTCCTCTCCTATAAAAACAGGCAGAAAATGATACCTACCTACCTACCTACCTACAGCTACAATGTAAAAATTCACATACAATAATTATTTTAATAGTGATTTACTCAAAAAGGGCAACCCTGACTATGCGATGAGTTTGGTTTTAAAATTTGTAGTGGGTATACCTGCAGAAAACAAATCCTCCTGTAAGGCTGGAACTGGGAGAAGCCCAGATGACTTGATAAAAGGGAGAGTCTCAGAACAGTCATCTGCTTTCCATGCCACTACCCAATTCAGCTATTATAAAAACAAAGAAGAGGGTAAAGAGAATGTATCCTGTGCTGCTAACCAGTTCGAACTTGCCCAGGCTCCTAAAAGCCGTCATCGTTGTTGTCTAGAAGAGACTGATATCCTGCATGCTCAAAGTTATGTTTTTATTTATCCATCTGCTCTTTTTATCTGTCAACTTCTATTCAAGAGCATGCTGCAATAAAATCTTGCAGAATGTGCAGTTTTGGTGCACTGCTTTGAAATTTGTTTCAAGTTTAAAACCAGACTGATTTCCTCTATATAAATCATCTTATCTCTCTAGCATACCACCTTCAGGTCTTCTCTGTATTCAGCCTTGATTTGCATTAACGCTAAGATACTGCCATTGAAGGAAAAGGTCAGTGTATGTTTATATTTATAAGAATCACGCCTAAGTACATGCATCATGACTATACACTCAGAACACAATGTCTACCACAAAAGAAGAGGAAAATCTCTGGACTTTTGAAATCGTTGATATGCAGGACTCAAAGAAAGGCAGAAACTAAAACACTTAAATTCTTAAAATCTCCTCCCCCCAATAAGACACAATAACCACCTCAACACAATGTTCAATAAAAAAGGATGTCAAAAATTAAAAAGATTGTGAAAACAAATCAAAATAACTCAATAGCCTTAGATACATTTTTATTATAGTATTTAAAAAAAAAAAAAGGAATCCGGATTCCTATACGGAATAAAGAAAGAAATTATTCCTAACAAGCTTAACTCAAATTCCTTCAATACTCTTAAAACTACTTGTTTTCACATGGGCTAAAAGAGGTACTAGTTATCCTAACTTTCTACTATTACAACTCCACAACTGTGGCAGAGAGCCCATCTCAAATCTGTATTTCAAACAGCTGAATACACATGAAGGATTGCCACCTTTTTGAAACTGGTTCATCAGAAAAGAGCTTTCCCTTCACTGAAAACTGAAAGGACTGCAAAGAAGCAGCTTACTTTTCTTGCAGTCAACTCAATCTATGACAGGTAATACATCAAAAGAAAATAATTTTTAAAACAAGTGAAGTTTTCTTTTCTACAATTAGTGTGTTAATATTCCAAATATTCCAAACCTTTGTTGCTAAAATCATCAATCATCACAATTTCTGCCAAGTATTTCCTTGGTGTTCTCTTAATGACACTGTGGACTGTCCTCATGAGTGTGGACCATCCTTCATTATGGAAGACAATGACAACGCTGGAGGTGAGCAGGTTATCATCATAATGCCAGTATTTGCATCTGTAAAAAAGATTTGATGTTATTAGTTTTCACATTATGATTTACAGAACTGCTTAACAACATCCTTGTGCAAATGAAATCTTCACTCATGGCTATCCTTCAGATTAAAGAGAAACAGGTTACAAAAGGTAACACAGCTGAAGAGCATCACAGACGTACGAGGCACAGACAGCAGCTTGCTTCCTGCCATGAGCTGTTTTTCCTCCTGAGTCAGCAGCTACATGCTCCCTCCTGTGCAGGTGGACAGCATTGCATGGACCCACTGAGAGCCATCCCTACCACCACCATGTTGCTGGTGTGCAGCCGTGGAGGACAGTGGAAGAAAAGCCCCAAACTGTGGCTGCCAAGATGAGGGTCTTCTTCAAACCATCAGATACCACGGTTCAGGATGGACTGTGCGTTTGGCTCACGTACTGCATAGCACACAATAAGACAGTGCTGTTTTTTTCTAAGCCTCTTTAAATCAGATTTACCCAGCAGGAGGACTGTCTATGAAGTGTTGGCTTTATACAGTCCACACGCAGAATCTGCATCATGAGCAAAGTTACAAACTTTGTTGTGTCAAGGCAATTAAAAGTAATTAATTTCTGCCCTTTCACAATAACATAGATTTAAACATAGTAACTAAACTTGATAGAAGTACAGCAGAAGCAGGTGGAATGCTCATGTCAGCTGTTCTTCCTAAAACTATCTCCATTTGCAAAAACTGTCAGAAAAGCATAGCTGCTCGTGTGAAAAAACGTAAACCCATGGCAGACAAGACATGGTCTTTACTGTTTATTCATGGTTAAACTTCCAGGTATAACAAACGTAGCTTAAAAAAAAAAAAAAAAAAAGGTTACCAAATCCATTCAGGGTTCCAGCTTGGCGTGCCATGAAAGGAATTTGTATTGATTTAAAAGATTTTGCATTTCAGTTTCACTATGGACCTGGACTCAGTCTTTTTTCCTGAGGTATTACAGATGATTTAGAAACAAGCAATATGAATAATTCAGTCCACACTTTCCAATATTTATTAATGACATTTATTAACAACGCATTTAATTTGCAACTGCAAACTTCCCCAACTGCATTCCTAAATGAGAGTGTTCATAGTCTCCCTAATTACAACCAGTCCAGGTATTTCCTTACCAGGAAATTTCCCTACCTGATCACTAGCCCCTTTTCTGACTATAATAAAACAATTCTTATCGCCAAACCTGGAGACATAGCACTTTTGATTTCAATAGGCAAAAGACTTCATTTTTTCATCTTTCAGCAGGTGAAGTCTCTACTAGAGAGAACGTGACTTTTCAAAGACAACTATAATGTATTAAGAAATTATCCTTGACAAATGGAAATTTTTGAACTTACAGATGCACACACTTTCATAGTTACATTTCCCTATATACAATAAAAAGCTTAAATGCACAGAAACATTCCTATGCCTGGAAACAAATTGCCTTAATCATCAGAAATCACTAAATTAAGTTAAACATGGAAAGAACTCACATAACAGATCTATAGGTATTTACAGAGCTCTTCTTTGGTGAAAAAGGATGTATTTCACTTCTTGTCAGGGAACAGCATCAATATATGTTTCCCACCAGAAAAAAAAGAAATTGTAGAAACATACTAATCATTTTGGGCCTGTGGGAAAAGAAAATTACAGAATCAAAACACTCTATAACTAAGTCTGATCTAATGAGGTATTTCTTCTCTTCATCTGAATGCCACTCAAGAGCTCCATGTAAAAGTTAGTGGAAAATAACAGCACCTTTTGCCTCAAAGGAGAAGGCCGTATCTGATGCAGGTTGCACCATGCCACTGACCTGCACCTTCTGAAGTTAAGCTGGGAAACTTCTTTTGACCTCCAATTAAAAAGACAAACAGCCACGACATTTCAGTCTTCCTTCAACAAAAGAAACACTGCAAAAACCTCCAAATCTTTTGCTTGCTTATTTCGCCCTCTTCCTGTAGTGTAGGTGAGTTGGTTTTAGGAAGAAAATGGCGAAGAGCATAAGAATGAAAGACAATAAGTAACTTAACATAATTTTAAAAAACCAAACCTATTACAAAAGCCTGAATTGAAAACACATCTGTGAGCAATTTATAAGCATTTTTTGATATGTATTTAATACATTTTTAAAACATAAAACCAGAGGTCTAGACAGGCTTTTTACTACATATCCAACTTAATCTCCCCAAATCTGTCAGCACATTTCACTCTTTCAACTTGCAAAATCATGTGTTTCTAAATATGTAATTTGCAAGCCAGAAAAGCACTACATTTATACTTCTAGTATGATCATACTTTTAGTTTTTTCCAGAGGCTTCATTTCACTTATTGGACAGTCCACAGACTGGTTCATCAAGCCCGTATGCTCCAAGAGACTGGAGGAACTCATACACACAATATTGTCTCTTGCCCTGCTTTGAGAATTAGATGTTTGAAACACTGTAGTTGTTTTCGATATATGCAATTAATGCATATTTTGATTTCTGTGGCAATTTTTCCAAGAAATTAAAACACTGCTCAACTATTTGAGCAAAAAAAGTCAGAAGCCTTTGCTCTTGTTTCCCTTACATCCACAAGGAAGGAAGCAGGGAAGAGCCTTTCTTCAGTGGAGCAGCACTGACATCCAGTGGTTGGCAAACCAAACACCAAGTAACAATAAACACATTTTCCTTGTTTGAAGCTTAATGTTACAGTACTAATTTCCCTATAAACCTTAGGCACTAGAAAAGTAAAAAGCCTGAATTTCCAGACTCACGCTTCAGTTTTGAAAGACAGTATCAAGTAGGTGTGGGCATTCCAGCAAAAGCTGCAAGCTATTGGAAACTGGCACGGGACACAATCAGAGTACAAAAGGGTCTGTGAAAAATGATTTAAATACGTTTCAACCATTGGGTGCTGTCCTACCCACATATGGTAGCATGGTGCCCTCTCAGGCACAGCCTGCAGGCCAGCTGTGGTGATATGGTGTGAACCAGATTAGTAAACATAAACTCACTTTAAAAAGGTATTTTGAATTTGCATTGGAATAGCTAGGAGGGCAGCACATTGCAGCAGATATGCAGGAAAGAGAGGGTAGCATCCTTAAGCTAGTCTTACCTCTAGACACTTCACATCACTTTTCCTGACTCCTGCAAAGAGTTATTGCAAAGGGCAAGAAGAAGCAGGCATGCACAGATCTGTGCAGGATTGGCAACACCCTCCTCAGGCAGCGCTGCAGGGAAGAGCAGCTCTGTTTGCTTCCTTTCTTCAGGGAACTCATGGGTGAAAGGAAGCTACACTATCGATCAATCCCTGAATAAAAACATCCTGTCCCCAAATCAGCACTGGCATTATTGAGCAAAAAAATGGCTTGACTCATCACTGGAGAGAGAAGAAACCTTTCAAAAGATACACTAGTGATCTAATGGAGAAACAGAGCGAGTAACGTTTCTTCTATTAGCCTGCATACTTAAGGTGTGAGTTAGTCCTACTCCCCCTGCACCCTGGGAGGGAACAGCACTGTTGGAGATAACACCACCCTAATGTTCCTGTCCCTTGATCACAAAGTTGTGTACCAGCATCAGCAGGAGAGGAGCCCTTTTACAGGGGACACTTCTGCATGAGAAGCTGGAGATCTAGGCTGGAGTGCTCCTTGGCTTGAGGAAATTTCTGCTCTTACAGCTTTGTACCCCGTTCATTGGCTTGCTCTTACTGATGCCCCCCAGCCCTGCAAAAGTGATGGTGTGTACACGCTCCAAGGACTGGATGGATGACTCTGCAGCATCCCTTTTAGCAACCACTGCAGTTGCAGACATAGGCTCAAATTTGCTCAGGCTAAAAAAAGCCCAGGCTAGAGGCTGCTGCTTCTGGAAGAGCAATCCAGCCATCAAGCAAAAATGCAAGAAGTGAACAAGGAGAGCACCTCGACAGCGATGTTAGGATGAGCCCAAACTGGATAGATACTTAGAGGGCAATTTGAGATATTGAGCCAACAGAAGTGCTTCTCATGTCATCCTGAATTCCTAACTTCCCTAGCACGCCAGCACCCAAGCTCCAGAGAAAAGTAAGAGATATCATGGCCACAACTGACCCTCTATCCCGATACTATCTTCTTCAGGTCAACAGTCGAGCTAGCACCTGCCCTTACCAAAGGCACATCAGTCCCCTCTCCGGATTTTAAAGCACTGCACTTGTGTGCTCAGAGAAAAACGCAGCAGCACAGGTTTCTCTGAGATAGCAGCCAGCTGCCATCGCATTCCCGTAACCGCTCCAGCAACCAGCTCCTAAGCAGCTCGAGTCAGTTGCTCCAAGCAGAGAGCCCTGCATCAGGACAAAGCTGGAGGCCCCAATTTAGCATCTATCCTGAAATTGTAATTGACATTAAAAAATGCAATCTCTCTTCTCCATTAATATAAAACTGTTCACAATTTTAAACTTTATTTCATGTTTAAAGTGTTACAAGATTCATAGTGATATCAATTATCACCTACTGATCATTGCTTTATAGTACATGTAATTTCTCACTCTTTGAGGGGTTCTAGCACTAGCAGAGCCTAAAAATAAGTTAGGAGCTCTGTTTTCATTTGCAGCTTCCTGTTCTAGTAAGCCCTGTTCTTATCTTATAAGGACACAGTTGTTCAGCAGACAGCACGCTGTTTGCACAGACTAACACTGAATTCAGGGCTGCTTGTTATTTTAAATCATCAATTTATTATGACTGCTGCAGTAAACTGTATCCACCCCCTAAGAAGATGGACGAGAATTTCGATCACAAAACACCTCCAGCAGTTTGCTCGTCTACACAGTTGACACCCCCAAGGTCCTGGCTGAGACTGGCTGCTTGACTGCTTGCAAGTCAGAGGGATCACTGCCCAAGTGAAGAGGGGGCAGAAACAGATTACAGAACGGGGCATTTTGTTAACACACAACTAAGTAAATCTAATGTTAATACTGTATTTGTTCCCTATGAATCCTTACAGGACATTTTTATGAATCATCAACATTAATATAAAATTAGTCAACTGACAAAACAGGGGTTCTGGAAGAGATGTGAACAGACAACACAAGAAGGACAGTTCGCTCAGCTGAGTATTTTTTTCCCTTCAGCAGACAGCAGCAAAATCTCTATTACGCCCTACCTAACAGCTTAAACCTGTGCTGAGACAGCATTTCCTATTTTTACAAGAGCTACAAGCTTTGTCTACTTCCACTCCTGAAGTAGCCTGCAAGGCTATGGGACTTTTGTCATGTGAATTTTGTCCTTAGTGCCCCCGGAAGCATAGGCTACATCTCCTGTTGCACGTCTGAAAGTGCCATGATTCTGATTCAGGGCAAGGTTTGTATAGAGACCCAACATTAGGGCTAATAGGAAAATTAAAGGAATAAACTTTGCATTTTGTTCTAAAGATTCTTCCCCATAGTATCACTTGCCCAACACCAAAAAATTTGAAGCAATAAACACCATAGGGCAGAAGAAGAGCTGGGGCAGCTAGAAGGCTGAAACAAATTCCCTTCCTTGGGGAAAGGGAAGCCACAGTACAGAGAGATGGAGCCTAAGCCCTCTCCTTTCCTGTTTTGGTTTAAAGGGGTGCAGTATCTCCTGGCAGGTCTCCAGCCTTTCTGCAGCACGGTGACACACTGTGCCCTCCTGCAGGGAGGGGACGGGGCAAGCGGGTCACTCGGCACCAGTGCGGGACGTTGCTGCGGGTCAGCCACACCGGAGCAGTATGTTGTGATGCACTTCCTGCCCTCTCCCCTCCGAAGCGGCCAGCTCGCTGTCCTCAGAAAACGCTGGTCACAAGCTACGACTCTCTGCACATGGTGGCAATTCTCATCATTCCTCCACTGCGGTGGGCACGAAGTTAGGAAGTTATGGCTTGATGCATTCACTTATGTACAGCTCAAAAGAGTCCAGGCTGTGCATAATTTCAGATTTATCAAACACTGATGTGTTTCATCTAATATAATAAACAAAAGGCTAGAAAGAAGCTTAGGGCAGCAGGCTCAGTCCAACAGAAATACTTTATTTCCACCATGCCTTGCTCATCAGATACTAAACCTTGAAGTTCCTGCCTAGGCTCAGCTGGACTGAATTATACCTTATATCATGCAAGTTTATTTAAATGCTCTATTACAGTAGGTTCTGGTTAATAGGAACAAGACAGAGCATAAGAAGTTCATTTAATGTTTTAGTTTCACATTCATATTACAACTCATTTGACAGAATGATTCCTCCATTTGCCCCAAAATTTCTATGATGCAAGACAGCACCTGGAGGGTTACCCAAGCAGCTGCAGGAAACCTCTCAGACTTTTCTCTGCCCCCATCTCCGAAGTCAAGGTTTAAGGCAGAATTTAACTATACTCCAGGCACTGCGCTATACATTTTCACTGAGTAAGAGGTCCTGTTCAGAGCTCGGTCTTCTCACTTCAGATGCACACACACGGTAAGTAAACCCAACTACAGATAACACACCCAATGCCTCCGACAACTTCTTTTACTCTTTGGGTGAATTGTTTCTCTGTTGAAACTTAAAATTTGAAATGCTAGCACCCAACACTAGAGAGAGACAGGATCCATCTTCACTGTACTTTTCACTACTGGGACCTGAAACATTAACAGAAAACGTTTGGTTTTGCTTTAAGGCCAATTCCTGGAATTCAAATCTTTCCTGACCACAAGGAGATGCTCTGACAATACACGGATAATTACATTTTAAACACATTTTTTTCCTCCAAGAGTCTTGCCAGCAGCAAGGCAGCTGATAACCCTCATGGGAAAGCCAGCCTCCCTGATTTAGTGTGACCACTATAATTCACCTGATTCTCAACCCCAGCTCTCTCTGAGGCACACAAAGATTTATGCACATATTATAAAATTAGTTTTCTTGGTTACAGAACAGTTCCAGTGCACTACGTGGCACTTGCATAAAAGATTTTTGCAATGTACCATGAGAAATGAAACCAAGTCCTTAATGTTCCATTTCCAATGACACAGATATGACAGTAATTACCGAGATATTTTTTCGTATAACAATATCAAATATGTAATTTAGCACTGTGCTGTAATTAAGGAACTAATCACATTCCTGAACAGACTCCACTCCAGAGCTTTTCTATTCAATCTCCTTAGCTATGACAAGACTGACTGGACAACTACTTACTGTACGAGAATATATTAATGTTATTTGCCCAGAGTAAAAAGACCATCCCTTTCTAACAAGTAGCCAAGATTCATCTGCCTTATTTCATATGCTGGGAATTGTTTACAGCTAAATATTTTGGTATTTTTTTTGACTCAAGCCTAGCACCAAAAATTTTCTATACAGTTTTGCATTTTTAATAGCATTTGGGCCAACCAAATGGTCCCAGCTGTCGCCAAACTATGATAGGAAAAATATCCTTACTAACAGCTCTGCTTTACTAACACATAGCTCTGCATGTGTGTATTCTTAAGTAAAATCAGAAGTCTATTTCTGGCATGAATTCCCTCCTCTGCTTGTACTAAAAATGATAAAAGAAAAACAAACGCCCTTCAAAACTACATGTACAATTTTTAAAAACAAGCAAATTCTCATTCCCTTTTGAGTTGTTTTATGAAATGTTGGGAGCTGCAAAAACAGTTGTCCAAAAATACATTTCTGTACCCAAGGAGAATTGTACTCAAGCAAGGAAGAGTTACTTTTTCAGTTTTTTCAACAAAAGCTTATTGCTAGTTGTTCTGTTGGAAGCAAAAATGTGACCCACGGCAACAGAACCTATTATTCAGGTACGAAATTGTAGGGCCCAGAGGGCATGCCCTGTAGCAGCAATAGCATCCTTAAAAAAGAAAAGTCAAATTGGATAATCTACAGAAGGAAAAGACTCTTGAAAATATTTATTGTGCCATGATCAGACTGACAGATGTGTGTGGGTGATGCAGCTGAAATTCTGTCTCACGCTGTTGAGCAGACAGCAGTTATCTATTGTCGTATTGAAAAAAAATCCAGTAAGAGATTAATTTGTCTCATGCCATAAACATTCACTCTCCCAGTCAAACTACTCAGGATAAAATTCCTGCAATGTTTGTCCAAAGAAGCTGTCAAAAAAGAAAATCTAGCTTAAATGGAGTCATAAGACTAAAACTCTCTGGGTCAATAAGAATAATTTGTAAACAACTCTTCCATGGGCTGGATAACAACAGCATACCAAGCCTGAGCAAAGCATGTTGAGCACTGACCCTTTCTTACGGCCAACGCAGTTAATGACCCTGGCGTGAAATCTGATCAACAGCATTAACATCCCTGGCTTAAGGGCTATACTGTAATGCCAGTTATCTAATAGGACAGATAGGGAGTTCCATAGAGCATCACTTACAATATACTTTAAGAGAATGCTTCTTGACTTAAGTTTCAACTCAGAGTGCAATAAGCATGACCCAAGGCCAGCAAAATATACCAATGGAAATGGCAGACGTGGACTGGAGTGTTCTACTGTGAAAGTGAAGTTCATAAAGGAAAACCTGCACTGCTTCTTAGTGTTTCTGAGACAAAAGAAACTACAGACTACTGCAACTAATGCATTGTAGGTATGCATTTATTTGAAATATTGCATAGAGATCCCTTGGAACAACTCGCACTGCTTCAGTTTTGTGTGACCAGGTGCAGCTCTTGGAATGAGCCACATAACAAAGAGCCTCTTCTCAGAGCCTCACACTTGTAGCCATCAGTGGTTTTGTCCAGCAGGCAGTTTTCTCTCCCTTTTTACACTTTTAGAGAGAAACCATTATTTGAATGTTTCCTAACACACGCCATGAAAAGTTAATGATTCCAGGTGTTACAACTTTGCCAAAAAGGGCCCAGGAACGGCTTCTTTGAGGACATCCTCCCCAAAACACAGGAACAGCCCATTCTCATGTGCAGTAAGTCAAACAGGAATAGCAGAAAGCCCATCTGGCTGCACCAAGAATGCCTGATGGAGCTCCAATGCAAAAAGGAAGAATAGGGCAGGTAGATGCATGGTCTGGCTTCCTAGAAGGAGTACAGAAATACTGCCTGAGCACAGGCAGAGGGAACTAAAGACAAAGCTCTGGTGCAGTTGAAATCTGTGAGATGGGAAAGGGAACAAGGCCTTTTAGGCAAAAGGAAGACTTAAAGAAAACACGAGTTTACTGGTAAATGAGATACAACTTAGTGTCAAAGGATACAGAAAAGACTGAGACACTCAAGACCTGATTTCCCTGAGTGTTTACTTGCAAGGTTTGCTGTCACACCCCCCAAGTCCCTGCGCCTAATGGCAAAGTCTCCTTTGCAGAAGTGAAGGAATGTCCACCATAGAGGAAGGGTGGGTCAGGGACCACTTCATTGGACATATTACAGTAAATGGGATAAACACACCCCAAGCCCATGGGACTGGATGGGCTGCACTGGAGGGCGCTGGGGGAGCTTGTGATGTCATTCTGAGGTCATCCCCTACCAGTTTTACAGGGTCCTGGTGCTTGACAGTGGTTCCTGAGGACTGGCAAAGACAAATGCCATGCCTGCCCTCAAGAAGAAGGATCTAGGGAACCATGGCCAGCCAACCTAATCTCAGCTCCTGAAAAGATGACAGAGCATATGCTGCTGGAAGCCATTTCCAAGTGCACAAAGGAGAAGGTGATTGGGAATAGCCAGCGTGGTTTTACCAAGGGCACATTCAACATCTTGACGGTGAAAAAGCTTCCAACTCCAAATTAATACCTTCTACCCCAACAAACCAACCATTAACAACAGCCACTGGGAATAAAAAGCACAAGGCTATGTCCCGCAAGGATCCATTTACGATAATGACCTAAAAAGCAAAATGCGGTTTGACTATGCCTGATCAGAAGGAGGCCAACACACATTAAACACTGTGATTTGTACTAATATTTTTTTAAACATATTGAGATTATTATACAACACTTTCTGCTTAGACAGTCATGTAGCAGAGCTAATGTATTCCAAGTGAGAGGATGTAAGAAAGAACATTTTTCATTGATTTGACACGACAATTAACCACAGACTTCATGCAACTGGACTTCTAAGAGTGATAATAACTTCACTTAGGTCTCTATTTTAAACCTATTGACTTGGAAGACTGGTTTTGCAGCAGATCTCTTCAGTTAGGCTTCTACCCACAGCTCCAAATGCCACAGCCCCTTCGGCCAGCACTGTGCCTGCTTTGCCATGCCTATCTTTTGCTACACCATAGAAAATAATAAAATAGATTGGAAGAAACACAACAGAGGCACAGCCCAAGGACTCATTCAGCATCTCGTACCCTCAAGTTATGGGTCTGAGAAGACATGGACAATATTTTATTTTTTCCAGATGGAAAGAGGGAGAAAATAGCTGGATTTACAAAGTTTTCAGGCAACGGAAAGAGGGAAAAAAAAAAAAAAAAGAAGAAGAAAGAAGCAGAGCTTCAGTGCCTGGATGAGAAAATGGTACAGAGCAGCATGCTTTGAATTCATTAGTACCTGGTGAAATTTCTGGAATTGATTAACTTTATCCAGGAAGGACTGCCTTCTCTAAAATAAACCAGAACCAGATTACCAGAGCTCAAATGTGCCAAGGACCTTCTAGCACGAAGATGAGGGGAAGTCATCAATACCACCACGCAGAAGTACCAGCTGTCCAAGCGGGGCTTGGACAGCACCTGCGACTGTGTACAGAGGAACTGAAGCACCTGCAAGGACACAGGACACAGGCAGGAGACTTCTGTCACCTCAGGGGACACAGCAAATATAACCGGTGCTCCAGAGACTACCGCTTCAGGCATCGCTAGTTAGTGTTTCCCAGGGGCAGAATATCAGAGAACCCACAAGAGAAGCAGCGCAATCTGAGTCCTCAGCAGAATGTGGAGCTCAGCTGAAGACGTGCCCATGTAGGAGCCACGCTCTAACGGTAACCACAACACACTGGAGTTTTAATGCCACAAAATAGGCGTCCTAGTAATGCCTCCTTTTGAAAAGGGGCACTATAAAAAAGTGAGTTGCCTTATTGAAAAGATAAACTAAGGTTAAAACCCTTTCAGGTAGCATGGAGCTTTTTCAAACACACCATATCAGAAGTTGAGAGTGTTTATTGTTAATCATAAAAAAAGCCTAGACAGGAACTACGGAAAGCCAGCACGATTAAAAAACAGATGCTGCTAGCAGTGAGACAGACATTCTTTAAACACACAGGGTGGTGTCCAAAGAAGTAGAATAGAAATGAGCACTAATTCAAGCAAACTAAATGTAAATAATAAGATAGATTAAAAGAAAAAAAGTTTGAGAAATAGCTTACTGAAGTGTAAAGGCTGCTATTGAAATATTTTTTTCAAACACCACAAGTAGGATGCCTGCCAGAAAGTCTGATAGATGAAAAAAATGAAAAAAAGACCACTTCAGAAGCAGGAAAGTTAAATTAAGTATTTCCGTTGAACTCTCAGCAGTGACCAGTGCCAGATACCCAGGGAAGAGAACAAAAACAGGCCAAACACGCAGTCAATACCTTCCACTATGTGCTCCTATCTCCAGCTACCTAAAGTTTAGGGACTATGTAATTTGGAGATAACAGATATCTGCATGATAGCTTCTACTGGATTTTTCTGCCTTGCATAGCCTAATTGCTTTTTTTTTTTTTTTTTTTAATAAACCCAGTATTTCCAAAATCATGCTAAATAAATTGACAAACTATTGTGGTGTGTAACTATTGCTGACACCAGCCTTGTTATTAAACAAACAGGAGGAAAACATGACACCAGTTTTTATAAAAGGGCCCCAGGGAGCTAAAGAATTGCAGACCACTAAGTCTGACTTCTGTGTTGAAAAGAAGCTAGTAATAAACAAAAAACCCAGTAAACCATAGACACAGCTTTTGTGGAAGAAAGCCACGCAGCAGAAACATATAATTTTTTGAAGAAATCAAAAATTATGTGGACACAGGTGAGCCTATTAATAGAGTAACTGGATTTCCAAAGCCTTTCATGAGGTTCTTTGCAAAGTTCTTCATCAAAGTATGGCAGGGTATAATGGAAAATCTCTTAGGTTAATAACTGCTAAAGTGTAAAAACTGCCTAATCATTCCAATTTTTTACAGGAGTGACTGTAGCAGCATAAGTGTCTGTGCTGGGATCCAAGCTGTTCACCTCCTCTTCCAGGTCATTACTGAACAACAAAATAAGTTCTTGGTAGTTGCAATTAAAATTAATATAAACAGCTGCACAATAATTTCAGGCCACCACTGAGGAAATGAGCTGGCAGGAGAGCTCATTGCAAGTACAAATGAACTTATATAGTGTGACAGACCACTCTTAGTGTGTAAACTCGGTGATAGACCCTAAACTTGGCATTGCCACTCAAAAAATTATCTTGGAGTCAAACCTGGATAGCTCTTGGACCATCTTAGCTGAGAGTTAATGAAAGGGCAAACAGAATTGTAGGAACAATAAGGAAGGAATATGAAACATTTATACAGTGGCTTGATATAGGTATCTCCAATATTCCAGTATCACAGGGCAGCAGAATAAGAGAGGTACATGATAGTATCCAGGAGGAGAGGTTACACAAACAACATGTTCTTCAGCCTGGAAAAAGTCACTGACTCAGGACATCACTAATTCCAAGAGCATAAATGCATTTAAAAGACAATTCTGCACAGAAAAAGGTCTATGAAGCATGACAATCCTGTTGCAATTTTTGGCTCGAGTGTCCCAGCCCACTGGTTGCCAGGAATGAAACTTAGTTTGTTCTTGTATGTTTTCTCCCAAGCATATGTTATTGGCCAGAGATAGAGACCAGATTGTTGAGAAAGACGATATCTGGTCAGACCCCGTGTAACTGTATTTTTAAAATTTCATTTTATTTTAAAATACCCTGGACAAGTGGCTCATTATGCTGGAAAAACAACTCAGTTCTTGTCCGCCCTAGCAGCAATTCTCTTCAGTTACGATTTTTTTTGAGAGGACACATCTTGTTATCTAACAGCATTAATCCTCAAACCTAGGTCCATTTTTCATTTCCCTACCATGGTGTGTTTATCTTGAATCCAAGATCATCCAGAAACTTTATCACTCTATTTTTACTTCAGCTCTACCTGTGTGCAGACTCCTGATCAAAAAAAAAAAAAAAAAAAATCCAAGGAGCAATCAAATAAATATCCTTCTTCCTTAAAGCTAACATTAGTTTTATCGCAGGTCTGCTAGGAGGCAGGCACAACATGTGAAATTCAATATAAACGACTGCTCTTAAAAGTAAAAGGCTGCCACCTATCAGGATAATAAAAAGATCCGAAAATGGTAAAAATCACCAAGTTTCAAGAAAAAGTTTTTTCCAGCAACTGTACAGAAGTTTTGGACAGGGCCTGCCTGCTACGCCTGCTCTACTTCTTTGCAACCAGAAATAAGGTGGGACACAGGTATTGCTCCACTTAAACCCAGTTTATGGCTCCCCTGGCCTTCCTGCAGAGTGCTGAAAGGCTGCAGTGAGATATCATCTTTGGAATACTGCACACTGACTTTTACATATCTCCATACATTCTTGATTTTGTTTAACCAAACCTATGACTTGCTATATGCCAACAGAAATGCTTGGTTTCAACCTCAAAATAGATTGGTTAAAATCCATGAGGCAAGAGTATGCAGTATTGGCAAAATGGAAATATTCTGATGTACCTGACAAACAACTTAATCCAACATTATTGCTCTCTACATGACACACCAAGAGTTAAGGCTTTTTACGACAGCTGACTCTGCCCAGAATCACCAGCAAAGTTCCTACCGAATCAATAAAGGAAGCTGGCAAATCATCTTGGCAACGCGTCCAACTCCAAAGTCAAATCTAAACATAACAGGATTGAATCCCCCTTTACTAGCCTTTGTTCCCCCTTTCCCGTCCAGCAGGGACAAGCTCTAAGGCTACACGGCTTTTAAGCTGAGAGAGACAGTTCATGCAGTGCTATTCCACTCCTGCTAGCACTGCTGGGGAAAGCATTTGGCATACTTCACTGAACAAAACTCACTGCTTAGGGTGATGCTTAAAAATTTTGATGCCTAAAGGAGGAGAAGGCCGAGGTGAGGTCTCCCATTTGAATGTCTATGAACAAATAACCCAGTCTTTGCCTGAAAGATCTTCAATTAGCAATGCCAAGATACCATTAACCAAAAAAGGATTATTTTGTTGCCCTTTGGTGGCATTAAACTGAATGTTGACCAGCCTTATCCACCAAAATGGTTTCTGGACTTACTAAACAGATCACTGGAAGGAAACTAAATAGTGCATCTAACAGGCAATCTGCTACCTTTTGCTACATTTCTTGCTAGTATTGAGGGATGAACAGGAAAGTGAGTATGGCTGATATTGCTACATGCTTTCAGGGTTCAACAATCTTGCATTGCTTCCCCTCTCTCCTGTCGTTCCCAGGAAACACACGGAAGCTACAAACCTCTAACCTATTTAGGGCAATTACAAGCATCCCAAGTATTCAATACATAAAATATTTGATATAAAGTTGTCTGAAAGATGCCTTTTGTTCACATTGTTTTTAATGCTGGTTTTTTCCCCTTTCTCAGAATATTAAATAATAAAATCTAACTTTGATTTGAGTTGCTGGCTTTGACTTCCATGGAAAACTTATCTGCAAGCGTGCTTGGAGGAAACTGTTTCTAAAATTCATCCTTTCTGCTCTGATCCGTCACATGGCTGTCCCCCCTGTTCCTCAAAGTACGAGAGGTATTCAACTCTTTGTTGGGAATTTCTATTTATTACTCTCCAAAACAGAAGTAAAGACAAACTCTGAGATTATGCCAAAAATACTTTACGAATCTATAAGTGTAGAACTGTCTGGCAGATAACATACACTCTCTGATGCCCTCCACCTTGGGGAAAAATGGAAGGGAGGGAGTCCTTGAGCTCTGCTGCCAAAGATATGGTTACCAGCCTGGGCAGTGGCAGCCCGGTCCCACCTTCATGCCACACGCTGCCATTTCTGCTTTGCTGTCCTTGCTGAGTAGAGAGTGAGAAGGGGAGCGTGCTTCCCTCCCTCGCCCCCATCTCTCTGGGGAAGGCAGGGCCAACGCCAGCTCTGCCAACATGAACACAGGACACTGGCTCCCCACTGCTCAGTTAACCACTGCACCTGCCGGGGAAATGGTTTTGAGTCTGTGAGCTTCCTTAGCCCTGTTGCCTCTTACAAAAGGGGTCCCAGTGGCTGCAAGTGCCTCAGCAGAAGCAGTAGAATCTAGGGAATAGCCTCCTAAAAGGAAACACTGACCTACACGGGTTACCTGGACCATTTTTCCCCTTTCAGAAAAGCCTCTTCAGCACAGAGGTCCAACTGCTGACCACCACAAAGAAAGAAAACTGAAGTGAGCCCCAGGACAGTCAACACTTCCTTACCACCAGCAGTGGACAGGCACTGTCCTCTCCTCTCACTGCCAGCAACTGGAAACCTTTAGCAAGTCACCCAAGGAACATGGCATGAAGGAAGGGAAACGCTTTAATCTGTGCACCTCATTCGCTTTCAATGAGTACACACCAGGTAGTAAATTCAAGCAGCCATATACGCAGAGGCATGAATCAGACTCACAGCTGGCCAGTTCCCTCCTACCTTGCGAAACGGAAAAACACCCACTAGAAAAGGCCACAGCAGAGCCTCAGTAACCAGTCAGTGACCAACCAAACATATCAGCTCCACAGCTGGAAACACACAACCCAGAGGTCTGCACCCAATCCAGGGACTGGCACAGCTCCATTGCTAGGGATGAGAGGGAAGTGAGAACAGGCAAGTGCCTCATTTCATGTCTCAATTCATACACCCTCCCCTCCAAATGCAAAAAACCCCTCCCACCAATCAGTTGGTTTCCTCAGAGGCCTGTCCTTAGCTGATATTTAACAAGGAAAATTATATCAAATGTAGATTAGCCTGAAAGCAAATTTGGCTCCAGCATATATCAAAGATCAGAAGAGACTGTGTAAACCTCTTAGTAATCAGTGAGTAAATGTTAATAACATCCCAGAATTTCCCAACACCAAAGTAGACACCCTCCCAGCAAGTAAGAAAAAAAAAAAAAAATTTCGTAAGATTGCTTCCTTCTTTATGACAAATGCAGCAAGGAACTTTTAGAAGATGATTTTTCTGTCAGTTCCAAATGCCAAACACCTTTATGACAGATATATACTTCTGTTAATGCAGGCAATTAAGCAGAGTTGTTTAAAGGGAACAATATTTCTTTGTTTCTGTTCTCTCTCTTCTTTTTTCCTTTAAATTTTTTAAAGCCTTGGAGTGAAACCAAAACTGAATAAACTAACTGTGGTGTAGGAACTTCTGCATGACATAACAAAGAAAATATTTCTTTCTTAAAAACAAATCTCAAGATTAAGAAAAGAAGATACGACTATATGACTGTGGTTGGACCTGGAACATGCAAATACATGCAATTAGACACTAAAATGGATGACTTCAGAGATAAATCAATATAGATTAAGTATTCATGAAAGGAACAATTGGAACAGCATTAATAATAATACATGGAAACATTCAGTATAGTACAGCACTCTTGTCTGTCAGGACAGGAAGCCTTAACTATGTGGTCTAATTAACAATACTATTTTAAGCACCGATTAAGACATATGCAAAGAAAAGAATTAAATCCCATAAAGACAGAACTAAGAGAAAACAAAGTGTGCTTACTCTTCGTGACGCAAGTCATTAACACTTCGATCCAGGGAGATCATATCACTTGCCACCATATTAAAACCAAACTCTTTGATGCTGGCTTGAATGGATTCTTTGTAATCTGGTCCTAAAACATATGGCTTCGCTTCCTCTCCAGGGCCACCAACAACTCCGGGAGGCTCAGGCTCTTTGGGTTCAAAATTACCAAGGACTCCAGGTCGTAAAACAGGATCTCGGTATACAAATGTCTGAGGCTTGAATGTGAGATACTGCCTCTGGATGATGTTTTGCTGTTTATTATCCCCACCACCATGATGATTCAGTTCATTTTTGGCCTTATTTTTCCTTCGAATGGATTCTAAGTCCACTTCCACGCCTTCAACGTGAGGCCAAGGTACCACAGGTTTGAACTTCTCATTTCCTAGTCCATGGTCTCCTCTGTTTGGCATGGGTCTGTTGACTTCCTTGTCATCCTATATATACACACAGAGAAACAGCAGGAGTTCATATAAATTGATGACCCTTTATTTATTTAAATCCAGTACCTTAATGCATTAAGAGTTTGTCCTGAATACAGGTTAAGCAAGAAGGGAGAAGTCTCTGTTAAGGGGCTCAATGAACACTTTTTACTAAAGCAGCCAGCTGCTGGAGAACATCACCAGCCGTTGTCCACACTTACCTTGGTGAGTCAGTCCTAGAAACGGCTTAACGTCCAAAGCTTTCCCAAAGGCCAACTGCTCACGTAGGAGACGTTAACTTGATCATAGTTTGGGCTGCACACCAAACCAACACACCCCAGGAGGGAGCACCAACAGAGCATTTTAGGAAGGAGAGGGTGGTATGGAGGCAGATACCACCATACTACAGACCGTGGCGTCCTTGGGGCCACTCTTGGACAGAGGGTGCTTCCAAGGCTATGCGTACTGGCTACTGAGACCTGCACAGGGTCTTCCCAGATACAGCCCCAACATGCTCCAGTGCTGGGAGAGAGTGCCGTGACCGTGTATAAACTGGCATGCACGACCACAGCAGCCTCCAGCCACATCTAGTCCCTACCCTTCACCCCCGCTCCGACTTGCTTCCACCAGGCATTACTCCCTCTGTAGCAACAGCTGTGCTTTCTTCAGAGTCGTGTGGTAAACTGAAGGCTCCAGGGTCAGCAGGCAAAAACAAGATGCAGATATGATCTGCTGCACGGCCACACAGACAGACCCACCCGGGGAAGCAGCGCTGGGGCTGAAGAGAGCTGCCGCAGGCACTGGCACTGATACCTCCTGTATCCTTGTTTAAAACAACTTCACCATTTTATAGCACTCCTCCCTGCCTCCCCACCAAGAGGTTTTACGTTCTCACTAAGAAGAAAGGCTTAGATTTCAAAAGCTGCTCAGCACTTCCAGAGATCAGCGAGGTTGGTGGGGTTAGAACGAGGGTGGGTGATTTTGGGAGAAAATGGACAGAAAGGCTCTGCAGTGTGCGAGTGCGAAGTCTCCAGAGTACAACAGCCCCACCCATGAACGCTCACCAAAACATACTGTCTCTGCTTTTTCCAATACTGCTGTCCAAGAGGACAACAGGGAAACGTTTCTGAAAGTTCAGACTTCCTGCTAAAAGTCTCTATTTGTAAACAGGACAGATGTTAGATCACACCAAAATCTGCAGAGAACAATGCACGCAGTTTAGCAACATCTCACTATCCATTCACAAATACAGAACCAAACAAAATTGAGATCAGAAAGATGTCACCTAGTGAAACCTGCCGGCGGCAGGGATATCTTTGCAGTTAGATCAGGCTTCTCAGAGGCTCATCCACTCACACCCTAAAAACCTCCAGTTTCTCTGCACAACCTGTTCCAGTTGCTTGACCAGTCCCACAGTGAAGGTATTTTTCCTCATACCTCAGTAAAAGTTTCTCATGTTGCATCTTGTGATGGTTGCCTTTTGTCCTTTCAGCGTGCACACCTCAGAAGATTTTGTTTCCATTTTCTCTGGAACCTCACTTTTGAGGGTGAAAAGATGCAACTGTTTTCCCCATTGGGCTTTTCTCCAGCCTAATCAAGCGGAGCTCCTCTACCCTTTCCACGACTATGTCACCTTCTGCAGCCCTCTAACCTCCTTAGCAGGTCTTTGCTGGGTCTTCTCTATTTGTTAACATCTCTCCTGTGCTGGGCAGTGCAGGAGGAGAAATCAGACGCAGCGTTCCTGGCACAGGCTTGTTAGTGCTATGTGTTGGGAATCAAACCTCATCCCTTTGCTTGGTGTCTAAGCTCTTGCTAGTGTGTTATACACTTGGCCTTCACCATGGCAAGGGCACATTGCTGATTCACGTCCATGTCTGACTAGACCACACAATACTTACTACTGCATTACAGTATGTTCCTCACATACAATTTTGCATAATAAAACTTCATAAATTAAGAAAAGTCCAGTTTAAGATATGTCAAAGTTAATATGATAACAGCAGGAGTCAGACTGGCTCCAATTCAAAATAATAGAGTTTATTCAAGAAACTTTCTGACATCTCTGCTTGTTCTAGTTTGAACCAGGAAGGCGTACAAAATTCAGAAGCGTTACATTATTCTGTTCTTCCATTGCGTTTTTTGAGGAACTCAAAAGCCAGCGTGAGAAAGGGAAGGATAAGGGCACTTGAAAAGGCACATTTTGCAAGGAGATAGAAGGCTGTCATGGATATAAATAAAGCCCTGAGAGGACTTCTGAAGAGAGAACCATCTCACACTTACCCTAGAAATCAAAGGGAAGGCTTTGCCACTCGACTGTCAGAACACTACTGAGCACTCAGCTCATCCTAACTTGCATCTAATTCCTGCTCTGATTGCAGAGGCAGCTATAAAAGCCAACAAGATGATGGGCATCATCAGGAAAGATGTTTAAAGATAGCATTATTTTGACTGCTTAACATTTTGAGGCATTCATGTCTTCAGTAATAGTTAGTTCTGGTTTCCAAATCTCAAAGGAGTTAGAGAAAATAGAGAGTAGGGCAACCAGAATGAACACACAGCTGATCACTCCTCCCTCCCCACCCAAATCCATGATCACATGGGATGCTATGAAGAATATTAACTCTCAGCATTTTACGGGCATTTTTAAAAAAGAAAAAACCAACCAAACAAAAGGAACTAATAGTGTTTAAGCACAGGGCCCACAGCTCCTGGAGGTTATTTGTTTCCCCAGAGACAAGTGAGACAAAGCTTTTCCAAATATTATCTGGAAAAAAGCGAAGCCAAACCACAAGCACAGAACTATTTTGGTCATCACATAAGCCACCATGCCTTAGTTAGAAATTTCTAGCACTTCTTCTCTTTTATAAATGATGATTTCCCCCCACTTTTAAAAAAATATTTAATGACATATCAAGAAAATTTAAATAAATTTTTAATCAGTGGGCCTCATTGATTAGAATTTTGGCTCAGCTGAAAATGTAGCATCAAACTTCTGAAAGGTTCATACAACAATGACAGTCAAACTGAAAGGCTTACATATTAAAAAAAAATAAAACCACAACAACCTTTCTTAAGTGGAAAAACAAGAGTTATAATATTATTTGAAAAACTTTGGAGGAGTCCAAATCAATGAAAACAAGGTGAAGATAGGGCTCGGAAAGTGATCACGACATACATCTGAATACTGCACTTCTGGGTTTTCAAAAAAATGAGGGGAAAGAAGCAGAAGGCTGTGAATTCCCTCACATCTGATGACAACCACAAAATCTCATTACATCTTTATAAGGACACATAGTAAGCTGTTTACATACAGTAATACAGAAAAATGTTTATTCCATAGATCATTGATTTTTCTATAGGGCTAAATCTAGGATTTCCTGCCAGCTTTTACAGCTCCAGTTCAGTGCATTCAGTGCATGCTTCTTCATTCTTTTTTAAATGTTCTTTTCACTCATTAGGGGATTATGCATGAGTCACTGCAATGGATGTTTTGGAAACAGTGAGATGATATAAATGCAGTCGATCCCTGACTTGTATAAAAAAAGGAGGTATTTGCTGTAAATTTTTTTCTTTTTTGCTAATTAGGTTCTTCCTTTTTGCAAAAAAAGGGAGGAATGCAATTAAAAGTATAAGGAACATAACTGTATCCTTTTGGAAACATGTTTGCAATTTATATAAAGTAAAAGAAAAAAAGGGAGAGGCCTTCACAGGGCTCTAAGATTGGTCAACGGGCATGAAGGCGGGAGTTGTAGCAGGCAATAAAACTGAAAATGTCAAAGGGGCATAGTCTGCTTTTCTTCAGTCAACCCGTTCAAGACTGGCAACTCCCTATGAAATAATGTCTGAAGTACAAAGTGATGTTAAAAAAGTGGATTTGCTGAATTTCTAAAATGGAAGATTGTAATACTAAAAAAAAATTTGCCAATTCAAAACAATGTCTATAAAAGCAACTTGCTCATCTAGACAATAAACAGCGATGCACTGTTTTTTACTTAAGTAGAATCCAGTAGTATTCTCATTAACAAAGGATGCAAAAATAAATTTTAAAAACCTTACATTCTCAAAATATATATGTTCATACCCAGCTGATTACAGACAGATACCAAGTGTTGCAATATTCTGGTGTTCCTCATGAAAAAGGACAAAAACTGACACAGTTTAACATTTTAGTAACCTAGGAGGCCAATCCCTATGTACTTCTATTTTCTCAAGGCCAGCTTTTACCTTTCTTAACTCTTGGCTGCATCTACACCACTGCACTTACAGAGAGGCAAATACAATACATGTTCTTCTACCATAAGGAAGAGTTAAGGACTTTTAACTGAGGATGAATCAATAGCTCTCAGAGCTCCCTTGATGCAAATTCCTCTTCTATGCAAAAAAAAGAAGCATTTTAAATAGAGCCTCTGTCACAGATACTCTGACAGAGACCACACACCTATCAGTTTAAGTTTGGTACTTCAGCAACATATGTATTGTGCTTTCTTTGCCTCAACATAATGCAGCCACACTCCTAGTTTATGGCAGAAAAAAGGCCACTTGAGTGAAACAATATAGAGCCTTGCTTTTGAAATTATTTGAGTAAACAGGAGGTGGGTGCTTTAATTTATTCAGTTACCTTGTTAAAAAAAACCAAAACAAACAAAACCAACAGACCGGACTACAAGCTGAATTCACAGATTTCCTTATTGACTAGACTCATGCTGGGAAGATAACTAAAATAATGCCTGTTCTCAGTCAACCTTCTAGCATGATTCTGCTCTACCAGCTAATAAGAGAGAGAAAAAAAAAACCCCTAAAATGTAGTGTATTTTGGTCTGCTTTGAATCATTATGTGCAAGTCTTACTTATCGGCTTACAGTTCAGGGCATAGATGGAAAACAAAGTGTCACACCAAATGACTTAGTCCTGCAACTATTTTTGTGCCACAGGATCAAACACAGGTAAAAGGGAAAATCAACACATACAGCAATGTATTTGTGAATAGATTTCACTCTAGATACCCACTGACTTCAGAAGGAATAACATAAGCAATGACTACCACAACACAGTGGGCTGACTGTCAAGAGGACCCCATAAGATTACACACCTTCCACTTCCACCACCCACTGTAACCTCCATCCGAGCAATCTGAAGTTCTAGCTACTGCAGGACCAGCTGCAGAGGGGAAAGTAAAACCAAAAAGCACACACAAATGGAAAAACAGAGCTTCTCAAACAAGGATAAAGCTCTGTGGCACAACTGCCATCACTTCAGAAAAGGAAGGAATAAATAAGAAAAAAACCCTTTGTAATAATTACAATTTTTTGCACAAAAATCTGTTTAAGCTCCACATGCAGCACTGCCTTCAAGTCACATTTTGCAAAACCTTCCATCAAACAATTTCATCACAAGGCAAACACATTGACTCAATTTAGGGCAGAAAAATGGACCAGGAGAATCCTTTTGTCAAGGATGAGCAGTGGCATTCAAGGCACCTGGCTCCAAAGGGGCATTAATTTAAATGAAATGGTTCTGTTGCAATATTAAATTAGCTTTACAAGTGAAACACGTCTGAGCTAGCGATGCTGCTGTCATCCTGTTTGGCCTTGCTGTGCACATATCACTTAAATGCCTGCAGAGCAATGCAATCCTGCCACAAGTGCTATTTCAGCTTGTACCACCTTACCTCCTGCCCTTCCTCCTCCACTCCCCCTTTTCCGATGTCCCTGCTCCCCCACCACCTCCTGCTGCAGAGCTTCACGTTCCTCCTCCTGCAGGAGTCTAGATTTTCTGTAAATGCAGTGGTCACACTCATATGCATCTGGTCCAGACTGAGTGACTTCCTTTACTTAGCACATTTCAGTACCTTCATCAAAAGCAGAAACTACCAGACCTGGAGCCAAATGCCTTGTGCCAGACCCAATCTGTTATTGGGGGATGCCAGTGGCCACCCAAAACTTGCAAACTTCTGTTTCTTCTCTCAACTTTAGGGAGATTTAAGAGTACAAAAAGGATGGTAAAAACATGGCCTGTGTCTGACCCATGTGGTGCCTCCTGAGGAGAGGTGCAGTCCTTCTCGAATCGCTGTGCAACAGGTAGTTTCACAATTAGACTCCTTTCTCTGACCGAAAACAAGTAAAAATAAAGATACTGCTTCAGAACAAATTACTGACAAAAATAGCAGTCTTTCATTGCCCTCATTTTTACTGGCACTCAGTGCTTGGGGAATATCAAACCAGCTGTTAAACCTTCCAACTTGCCTTCCTTGTTGCCTGAGATTCAGCTGTTACTCAGCTTTTACAGACCCCATCCTTCCATTCCTGGTACTGTCATAGTTTTCATCCCATGCTGCTCCTGGTCCCATCTGTAGTTCAATACTCATGCTGCGTTAAAGTAGTCTTGCCAGAGATCTGCTTCACTCAAAGCCTCCACTTAAGAGATGCCCAAGAAATTTGTTGCAGTAACCATTTTAGTCTCTCCCATGTTCTGGAAATGGAAAGATGTTTGCACTAGTAGCCTATGCAATTAAAAAAAAAACAAACCAAACTACATTTGTAGCTGCTTGCTGCAGAGTAACAGAAAAGCTGTTAGAGGACCCTGGATAAAACAGAAATATGGTCCGGAGCCTCCTAGATTGTCTCCTTACAGACAGCACACCACAGATGGCAGAAAAGCTTTTAAACTCGGAACAGCAAGAATCAATTACTAGGTTATTATATCCAGAATAACAAACATTTTTAGTAGAAGAAAGCTAAAGTGATCAAGTGGGACAGAACATAAATAAAAGAGTATAAAAGCAAGTATCCTTCCCAAATCAGATGTGTTTTTGCTTCTTGCTGATTAAGTGGCTTCCTCTGTTGCATCAAAGTGCAATTTCTCTGGTCCCCAAGAAACCAGAGACCACAAGAGACCACACGCTTTCCCTGCCTGCCAAGGTTTCATGCACTGATCCTGGCTCACTCTTCTTAATGGAACATGACACAAATTGAGGGAAGACAAATACTGTACATCATACAAGGTAAGTCAGTTTAGGTTAAGCACTTAAGACTGGTCTAATCAACCACCAGCTGACCCAGAGACTGGGCTTCTTTTCAAATGCCCATAACTTTCCTTCTTTCTCTGCAGAACTGACAAATTTCTATGTACTGCAGCCTACATTGTCATTAGCGTGTATTTAGAACGGTATTTAAACTGCAAACTTCTGTAGAGCATCATCCACAGTAATTAATTCTTAAACAGAGACTGCAGTGACTCAGACCTCCCAGCCAGCAAAGCACCTCCTGTTTAGTACTTTCACCCTTGAATGCACCATATGGGTTGCTATACCATCAATGAGACTCCACAAATACACACACACACAAAAAAAAAAAAAAAAAAAAAAGAAAAAAAATCAAGTTTGTATGCTGGTCAACACACTTCATGCTAGAGTCAGCCATTTAGAGTATTTTATTGTCATTTAGTAGTTCAGAACACTGTTATTATAACAGCCAAGTCCCATGAAGAGGCCAAAGAGCAAGGAGAACACCAAGCCCTGGGCACACTTATTCTCCTGCAGCACCAGGGAGAAAAAAATACCCCAGGTAAGGAAAGCCCACTAGACATTGACCGGCATCTTTCTAAAACTAAGTCCAGTTTCTTGCCTAGTCTTGAGAGCAGAGACTCTAAGGACCCAATCACTTTCAGTTTTCCTTCTTTTCCTGAAGCAACTCTCCACCTGAAGTCATAGGAGAGGTCAAGTTGCATCTACTCACAGAAAGGACAATGCTTATTGCCTAGAGAGTTAATCCTTGTTTTCACTGAAGAAACTTAGTGAAATAATTCTCTTTCAACTGCTCAACCTGAATGCAATCTATAGGGCACCTTACTGTGTGAGAGGTTCAGCAAACGTGCCAGCTGTTAGCAAATCAGCATAGCAAGTATCACAGGAAGAGCAAAGGAGGAGATGAAGCGATGCAGTTCTAAACAAAAAGTGCAACAAACTGGCTTCTAGGGACACAGCCAACCCCAAAAAAATGTTCAAGCAGATGAAGGCTGTGGGAAGTCTCCAAATGCTCAGAATCCTGCCTGGCTCTAATCAATATTATCATTGCTCATTTCTGTAAACAGTTGTTGTTATGTATTTTGTTCAAATGCAACCTTCTGTTCTCCTTTTAATTGCTCTCAATTTTCCAGTTTTGTTTACAGTGCTTTGATTAAGATGCCATTGCTGACCCTATTTTAGAGGCCCAGAAGGTGGAGGGGAAGATTTTTTCCAACTCTTTTTCTAGACAAAAGCTGAATATCTGCAAATCCCTTTTGAAAAATTGATTGCATTTATTGCAGAAAGTACAAGATTCCACACCCTGGCCCCCCCGCCCCCCACCATGTTCCTCTTCCAAGTGATGAGGAGTACTGCATTTGCACATAGCTATGTGATTTGGAGCAATCCTACACATTCGATCAGATTTTGAAAACAGTGCTGAACAGGTCACATAACACACCCAGAAAACAATAAAAGCTTCCCCAAAAAGGAAAACATAACTCTGCCCTTCAGCTTGCATATAGGTGCTTCAGAGCCCAATGTTAGATGCCTTTCTCTATTTTCCCATCAGCTTTTCCTAAGAGACGTGTTTGGACCCTATAATATAGAACACCTGCCAACCATAAGATACAGTTTTCTAATGTAGCCCGATAAACCGAAATCTACTTTTTGTTAATAGAAAAATAGACTTTCAAGTCACAGCATCACTTCAATGGCTAAGAACTTACTTCCACAGCCCTTAATGGTTCAACAATAACAAGTCATTCCTTTCCCATCCCCAAAACCTCTTTCATCTTTTTTCACAGAAAGTTATGCCCTCCAAGGTGAAAGGCTGAAAACACAGCATCACTGAAGATGTTCAGTACAGGATTTGTTCTTGTCACTATGTTTCAACATTATATGAAGCTTGTGACCCTTCTAGTTGAGTCATTGCTCCTTCCACGTTCCACCTCACTCCAGGAATATCCTTCACTTTATCCATATGTTTGAGTGAGACCTTAAAAACAGAACTCAGGTTTATTCATATGGACATTAGAGATTCTTAACAACTTCTAAGATGTCCTCTTTTCAGCTTCATTTCCTTCCATAAAGGAAGGATTAATAGAATCATAGAATGGTTTGGGTTGGAAGGGACCTTAAAGATCGTCTAGTTCCAATCCCCCCTGCCATGGGCAGGGACACCCTCCACTAGACCAGGTTGCTCAAAGCCTCATCCAGCCTGGCCTTGAACCCCTCCAGGGACGGGGCACCCATAACTTCCCTGGGCAACCTGTTCCAGTGCCTCACCACCCTCACAGGAAAAAATTTCTTCCTAATATCTAATAAATCCTCCCCTCTTCCAACTTAAAGCCATTACCCACTGTCCTCTCACTACACTCCCTGATAAAGAGTGCCTCCCCATCTCTGCTGTAGGTCCCCTTCAGGTACTGGAAGGCTGCTATAAGGTCTCCCTCGAGCCTTCTTTTCTCCAGGCTGAACAACCCCAACTCTCTCAGCCTGTCCTCATAGGGGAGGTGCTCCAGCCCTTTGACCATCTTTGTGGCCCTCCTCTGGACCTGCGCCAACAGGTCCATGTCCTTCTTATTATGTTGGGGGTCCCAGAGCCGGATGCAGTACTCATGAGAGCAGAGTAGAGGGGAAGAATCACCTCCTTCAACCTGCTGCTAATGCTCCTTTTGATGCAGCCCAGGACACAGTTGGCCTTCTGGGCTGCAAGTGCACACTGCCAGCTCATGTTTAGCTTCTCATCAACCAACACCCCCAAGTCTTTCTCCTCAGGGCTGCTCTCAATTCTCCTTTTCCCATGCAACAGTGTTACCCAGTGGACTATCAGGGGGCAACATTTTAATTTTACTAAGACCAAACCTCTTCTAGGAATGTTCTGTGTAGACTGAAGAAAGAAATAGATGAAGCTGTTTCTTTCAGACTTAATCAAAATTTAAGTAATCAAATTTTAAGCTGCAGAGTTAAGCAGATGCTTTGAATTTAAAAATAAGCGACCAAAGAGTCACAATTCATAATCGATAGCTTTGCTACTGAAAATATCCAACTTTATTATTTCTCCCTCCAGAGAGAAAAAGCCTCAGAAAGAAACAAAACCCACTATCAATCCTCATGTTCTAAGCGACCAAGGACAGCTTTTCTGGCCCTCCAGGCATCAGCTATGAACACTGCACTGGTTAAAGCCCACAGAGGAACTTCATCCTTATTTCTCAATCTGAGACAGATGGATATTTTAAAAATCATGCATTTGTTTTATACACCTCAACAAATAAATGACATTTACAGTGCAATAAATCCATTGCTGATGGACACACTTGATCAAAGGCTTCAGCTTTCTGTGCTGTATCTTGTCTGCTTCAATTTTTAAAGACACATATGTCAATCTCATTTCATATTTCTCGCTATTAAGCAGGAAGCTGCATGATTAGATTTTCATTTATCTTGAAATATTGTTACCATTCTCAAGCTTTACGACATCCTAGTTCTGTCTTTTTTTTTTAAACTGCATTTCACAATTTCTTCAGCCTTGCCATTTTGAAAGCTTTCTCAAAGAAACAGCCAGCTGAAGCCAAAAGCTGCATTGTATGAAAATTATGCAGTCTAAAACTCGTTTCTAAAAGTTTCATCCGAACTCCCAAGAGATTTCAGAAATTCAGAGTATTTATATAATTGCCTTGTGTACTGCTTGACTAGATAAGTGGAGGAAAATCACTTGTTATGATCAATTGTGTTCTCTGCCTCATCTTTCCTTGACCCTTCATCTCTGCGTCTTTTCTGTGTAGGATATTAAAGAAAATCTGTGTTGTATTTGCCAATAAGTTAATTATATTCTACTGCATTGTTGAGGTAAGTCAAGTTCTTATCTGTTCTAAATACTGTAAAAAAAATATCAACACAATACATGCATTTGAAGCATAAGAAGGAAAAAAGATCTGCAACGATACTGAACTACCAAAAAACCAATTTATTGAACAGATAAATCAATCTTGGTAAATTGACTACTCTTCCTGTGACAAATACAGCCAGTGACATCATTACTCATTTTGCAGTGTAGCACACATGATGAATATCAAAATATATTTCATAGCTCTGCTTTAGTAGCCACATCATGTGTAAGCACAGCCAGGTTCTTTGCATCTTTTAGACAGTCAGCAAGAGTACTATAATCTAATCCACAAGCTTCTTCAAATGGACTTCACTGAGGCTGCCTGTCCACTCCACTCCACTCTCCTTCCAGCCTTGCACTTGGCCCTGCACTTTCCATGCAATCTCTTATTTTGGCTAGGAAAGTCACCATGCTCATGCTCAGACCAAAAGACCTAGTGGAGAGGAAGACATGCTGCACCTGGACTTCAAGAAATGGACTGCCTTGGCATTTACTTTGTTAGTACTAATGTTCCACAATCTAAACTTGAAGCTGCCTGAGACCAACACAGTTACTGTCACAGCCAACTTTGGGAACAGACATCCTACTACTGCTTTCTCTTAACATGGCACCAAGGATCAGCCTCTAGCCCTGAACATCTTCCAAGGCTACATCTGTTGAATCCTGAAGAAAGTTTTCATGTGACCTTTGTGTTTCCAGCTCAGGTACACTCTGGCTGGCATTTCTGACCATATGTCTGGAGAAAATGTAAATTAACATCATCCTCCCCTGTGTACCAATTCCTCTGCAATTGGACTACAGCATTCTACCATTTAAATTATTTGGTGTACAGCGCACACACAAAGAAAGGTGCATGTGGATCCTTCTTGCTTGCAATTAATGTAAGTCAGTGTTCTCAGCATCAGGTTACCCCCACCATTCAAATAGCACAGCGAGAGGTGTTTGTCTGAAGCACTGTAATCTTTTTAAGAAATATTCACTCCTTGTAAACATTTTTGTTATGAAATCAGAAGTCTTTGAAATTCAGACTCTCCATGTAAATAACCAGAATGGAATTTTAGTTAAAAATTTATCTCAGAATGACAGCAAGCCCTTCTTCAGATTATACTCACACCAGTAACACTGTTCCCAGCTAGAGAGATATCCACCAGCACTAAGCACGCATGCTCCTGGTAGGCTTCAAATGGAGCTGCTAACAACTGCGTTTATGAAAACTGTGCCCTTCGCTTACTGCATCTAACACAGAAAAGATATTAGCGATGCATACTTATGACCTATTCAGTTCATTAAATGGGCGTTTAAATCGGAATGCAATTCACTGCATCAAGACCTTTACATGCTAGCCTTGTGCTTTAACTTGTAACAAAGACAATTTTGTTAAAGCCTGTCAGCAAACTAATTTCAAAAGCCCTCTGCAGTCCCTGAGAAAGAGAGCCTGTTGTCTCTAACAGGGCAAAATCTGGTCAGCAGCTGGAGAAGGAAGAGTCAGTAAGGCCGTTCATACTTATGTCTGGCTGGGGTGAGACAAGCGCCTCCCAAGAGGAAAAACTGCAAAAGAAGAAAGATGTCAGTGTTTCAATCTTCTGTAGGAAGGAGAAGCTACATCCATGAGCTATCAAATACTAGAGAAGGATGAACTGACAGATGTACCAGGACAGGACAGTAAACAATACAGACTTGTTTACTGTACATCAAAACAGAATGAGCAAAACAAACCCAAAAATCTGCAAGGAAGATAGTCTAATCAAAATACAAAAGGAATAATATCCAATGTGTTTTGCTACCTCTCAATAACCTGTAAAACTATTATATTGAAAATGTCAAGAAAAAATATAGAAGAGCCTTTTCTATAAGAGACAATACATTCACATGGTTGTCAACCAAGCCAATATGATTGCTGTCATTAATCAGTCACCTTTTGGGATGAGGTGCTTTATTTTTTTAAAAGTTCTTGAACACAAGTGACAACAGCACAACAAAAAAGATATATGTTCCATTCAAAACTGTCATATGCAAGTTAGACAAATCAAATTTTCTCAATATGTTACGTTAATCATACAATGCAGACTTGGACAAATCTTCTAAGTTAAGACAGAGAAAAACAGATTGAGTCATTATCCCACTAAAAATTTACAGTAACCTAAAACAAACAAAAAGGCAAAACAAACACAATGCAAAAAACAACCAGAAAACCCACTATTTTTTCCTTAAATTACAATTAAACAGTTCAATAGTTTTAAGTCGCATGAGAAACTAAAAATATCAGGGAGAGTGATGAAGAGGTGACAGTGTGTTCTTTGGTGAAATTGATGGAAATATGCACCTGGATATAAAAAAACTTGCACCATGAGGATGGCCAAACAGTGGGACAAGTCAGGCAGAGAGGTTGTCCCATCTCCCTCCTTGGAAGTTTTCAAGGCCCAACTGGACAAAGCTCCAGGCAGTCTGTCTGGCCCCACAGCTGACCCTGCTTTGAGCAGGAGGTTGGACTAAGGTCCCTTCCAGCTCAAAGAATCCTACCATCTTCTACAAAACATTTGGATAGCCTTTCTGACATCATTAAAGCTGGAATTTTTCACTTTTCAACTTGCTTTGATTAAAAAATATAAAAGCTGAAAACTAAGCTACTATTTGGCTTTCCATTTTTAACAATTTCAGCAGAGCATGAACAGCAGAAACTGTACACCTCTTTAGCAAAGAGCAGCTGAAAGCCACAACCAATAAAAGTCACTTCAGATATAATATTCTACCTAGGAACAGCATCTTTTCCTTTTATTTAGTATGGGAGTTCCAGTTCTATAATTCTTGACAGTATGACACAACTGTAGATTTGTAAAGGAAGTCAGATTTATATAACCCATGTAAAAAAATAATCACTTGCCTCCTCTTCCTACTGAGTAAAGGGACTGAAGCCTGACTTCTCTGTTTTATTTAAAAAGTAAAGTTTGGAAGACTTCTGAATGTCAATACTATGATGCATCACATGGACATTTATCTTCCCAAGATTGCAGATATACAGTAAAACCTGGAGGTGATATTTTTCGTCTCTGCTGCAAGGTGAACTGTTGAATACCAGGAAGATGAAAACAAGACGCACCTAGGTCTTGCAGAACAAATTAATGAAAACTACATTTTTCAGCTGAGGCAAATGAGCTACCTTTACATTTTTGGCTTTGCTAATTCTTTGTGGATTTAAACCTCTGTTTGATAGGCGCTGTATTTTTCAAGCTGCTGTTCCAGAGTCGGATGGATACATTTCTATGATGAGTTTACTTTTCTGCTTCACATCTTTGTCCTGCCCGTGTGCCCACACCTGCACCTTTACACCCGCATGCTGAGCTGGATCAAGGACCCCTCAAAGCCAGCTGTGTGGGCAAGCCAAACCAATTTGGCAACCATAAGGATGGTGAACACCAGTGCGAAGCTAGTTCAAAACAGGAGCATGGCAAAAAAAACTGCTGGAAGCGAGGGGCAACTGCGAAACTCAGAGGAGAGAGCCCTAGTAGCAAACCACAGAGAACACAGCTGCCTCCCCAGGCCGTTAGAAACCATTCCTTGTGCACAGGCGTACAGAGGAGAGACAAGGGCCAGGCAGCCCTGCTCCCCCTGAGCGATGTTGAGCCGCCTCGGAGCCCTCCTCAGCACCTCTGTGCTGCACCAGGGAGAACAAGTACCTGCAGCCTGGCAGGAGAAGAGCTGCCTGGCTGGAGAGAGGGTTTGTTTCTTTTGTACCTTTACAACAAAACAAACCAACCAACCAACCAAACCCCAGAGAGCCTCTCTCTAAACCTTTATTCTCCCTTGGAGGAGACCCACTTGCTGTACTGAGGAAGCGGAGGCACAGAGGCAGCACGCTTACGTCCCTCCTGAACTTAGGGCCAGACACTCATGGTGCACTAAGAGCGTCAGAAAAATATTTAGGCTTGCCCAGTTGTGCCATTTTCTGAGTCACCACACCCAGACCCCATCTCAGCCACAGAAGCAAGAAACAATCCAAGCATTCCTCTGCATTCCTCCTCAGCCTGTAACAGCAAGACAGGCTTTGTTTTGGTGGTCTGGGCAGCGGCTGTTGTTCCCCTGCCCAAGACACCCAGGAGTGCTCTTACAGTGTTTCCCATGATAAATGGTAACACAGGAACACTGCTATGCTCTAAACAAAATGCTAGTTCTGTTAATATTCTTAGCAGCATGAATCTCCCTTTAGTCTTCTAAACCAAAACAGAACTACAAGAAAAAAAGATTATTTTCCTCTAACTACAGATTACAGAGATAGCTGCATGTTCTTAAATTCTGGCAGGAGAGGGAAGATGCGTGTAACCAGTGGTTACCCTTCACTAGGCGAGGGCACTTTTCCCTTTTCAGGAAAGCTGCAAGCCTCGACAGAGTTCTCATTAAAACTATATAAAAATGGTGACTTTTCACAGCATGATCATTTGAACACGTCTTTCTAGATCTCCAGAACTACCTTTTCCTTAGAAAATGCACCCAAATGTCAGGCAGAATTCCCATCTGCATAAGTATTTTCTCACTCTTGTATCCAATCTTTTATGCCACTACAGCTAGGTAAGAAAGGGTATTAGGGAATGTGCCAGTCTAGTGCTGGCCACATTTCTCCAGTCCACAGACAAAATAAATCTAAGTAAGTAAAGAAACCAAAACTTTGAAAGCAAAAATACATGAAGGGAAAGGAAAATCACAGAGGTTAACATGCACGGGGATAAAACCAGCACTGGTTCCAAAACATCAGAGTTACCATAGCCGGTCTTTTTCATGCAGTTTAAAGTTCCTTTGAGTCCTATAGCCGATACAGTATGAAAACAGTCAAGCAATATTAAGGTCTGACAAAATTAACAACTGCATGTTGAGCAAATGGACTTCCTACAGAAGAGTTCTTGGAGTTTGGTGTTAGACTATAAATAGTCGTCCTAAATATACGTTGCCTGAAGGTTGCCATCTGTAAAGCCAAAGTGACTTTGAGACTAAGTCAGCTACATACAACCATATACAGGAATATTTAATGGGTTCAGCTATTAGACACTGATTCTGTAACTGAAACCTTAACTTTCTCATCAGTAAAACTGGGCTTAAAAATAAATGCCCACGCATTTTAGTAGATATGTAAAAAGTATTTTGCTCTGGACTCAGGAAATCTCAGGTCTGAGAATGAAAAAAGGAAGATGATAAAATACCATTCTTTCCGATACTCGAAAGCATTCTCATCTATTTTAATTTTAACATTTTAAGGCATCATAGTTAAGATTATTCAGTTAAGCCACTAAAATAAATTTTTAAAGCATCAACCTAAAAAGTATAATGAATTCTGCTTGCAACATTATGCCTTTGGTAACACTAAGAAGTACATTATGGTTGTTAGATAAACCAAATTAATAGATAAAAATTCAGTCTGTTTCTTAGAAATTAACAGCTGTGAACAATTCCTGAAAACTGTGATTGCTAGGATTAAACTGCAAACTGTATTTTGACAAGCTATCAGTACAGACTAAATTCTTGGAAACATCATGCAAGATAAAACCTGTTCAAAAACCTGTTCAAGCCGCCCCTCCTTTGCAGCAACACTAACTGGCCAAGTCTATCAGTGAAAACTTTGGTGCTTAGTGTTTAAAGCTGTAAAGACTTCTTTAGTGTAGACATGAACTGTAGTTTAAAAATGAAACAGGTTTTTTTTTTTTTCCATAAAATCGTAGCATTTTATATCCTGTGACAAACCTGTTAGAAGATAGATTGCCCAAGCTATTACAGAGGATAAAGTCAAGAGAAGTAGTCTGATCATTTATCTTCCTTCCTTACTTCCAGATAACCCATATCATTTAATATCTTATTGCAATGCAAGAAAACTCTTTAAGTTTTTGAACAGTGGGTCACGAGAATAAGTCTAATTAACTCCCCAAATAAGGAAAAAAAAATCATCAGGAAAAAAAGGAAACAAATTGAGGCATTCATCCTTCAGCTGAGGATGATACTAGAACAACAACCTGGAACAAAAAAAAAAAAAAAAAACCAAAAAAATATCAATACACCTTATTACACTAACATGGGCTTGTGCTGGCTGCAGTCAATGATCATCATCAAGCCTCCTAAGGATCCAATCATACCTTTGTCACCTGATGCAAACATACAGTAGCATTTTAAAAAGTTAATTTTTAAAAGAAAAAGATTGTTTCAATACCTTAAGATCTGAAAATCAGTGTCTTGCATGCCTTACTGTAAGCCCAGCAGCCCCTCTGTAACAGTGTAACAGCAAAACTGTAACCAGGTTCCTCGGATTACCTGCAGTCCCTGCGCGCATTTCACCACACACATATATTCAAGTCATCTTGGGTTTACAAATTATGCACTCCCGGGAAATACTGCCAAAACAAACACCTCACAAAGAGGCACAAGGCATCTCTCACATCTCTCAACCACAAGATGTAGGCATACAGGAGTCAGAAAAAGGGGATGTAGGACAGATGAAGTGTGCTCAAGGACAGCAGATTTCTAAGAATTGTAATTATTTTTAAAGTAGGCCAACCCCCAGGACATATCCATTTCATCCAGAAAAATTAATCCAGCCTGCTCCCTGCCATCCTCTTTTCCCAAGGCCCCTCAGGCATACACAAAGATTAAAGGCTACATGAACTATCATTGCAGTCTGCTCCCTTTTATCACAACAGCTTGACAACTCCCCTGTCATCACCAGCCTTGGTAAAAGATAATAACGGGAGCAAAACTTGGTAACTCCCCGAGAGGTGACTGACATGACTATTCATGGAAAAGGCAAGTCTGCTCTCTAATACAGCAACTCTGCACCTTACAGAGGGCTCCACATCTTTTGTTTCCCTACGTGAAATAACGGTGATGGTATCGACACTTTGGATTCTCACTGTTCCGTATGTGAGCACTCAAGATTCTCATCGTACATTGCCAAAGCTGGGCCAGAGCAGCCATTTGCCTCAGGTTTAACATGGAAGTCTTCTCCCTGTCTTGATTCCAGTGCCATGGATACCTGCCCTCCTTGAGGGTGTTTTTTTTCTGCTGGTGTCCCTGAAGGACAAGCTGGCACCTGGACCTGCTCAGAGAGCTTCATGGCCTCACTGTCACATCAACGCTTCTTTGCCTTCCTCAGCCCAACCGTTCTTGTACTGTTTACATAGTGAAAAAAATAAGCAAGTCTTCAAGACAAATATTTTAGATTGGTACTGGAAAACACAGAGAGGGACAGAAGACACAAGGCGTCTTCAACTCTTAGACACCAAGATGACATAAATACATCCCAGAAACTAAACTGCAGCCTTACTTCAGATGCCCAGGGCCAGAATACCTCCACAGAAGAATACTCAAGACCAGTTTACACACTTAGTAAATCTCATGCCATAGGAGTACTTTACATTGAATGAAATATCAGCATCTGGAGCAAAAAAGAGGCAGGAAGAGAGTCTTCTCCCTCACAAGGAGGAGCTGGGGCACAGGAAAACCACATGCCATCCTTTGGGATCCTCTCTGATCAGAGGCAGGTGATATAGTTAGAGAGTCACTGAAAGCTCATATTCCATCAAAAGAAGCAAACAGCAAAAACCCCACCTCCCACCCTTTTCCACCTCAGTGCACCACTGAGATACTGTTTTTAAGCTAATCACTAGTGAAGGTCTCGGTTCTGCACAGGAAGAAGATATTTCATAGAGGGGAGGAAAATAAAGGTGGAGAATGTGGAAGAGGTGAGAAGAAACCAACATATTTCATAGCTGCTGTTTAAAGCTTCTCAGAGGCTTTGGCATGTTAGAATAACACTGTGGGAGATGGATTAGCAGAGCCAGAGCAGGTGAAGCAGCCTAAGGAGCATGATAAATGCACCATTGACACATACATGCCTTATAAAAGACATATATTACGAGCCTTGGAGAGCCAACTTCAAGGCCTCATTTAAGTGAGAGTGTAGCAAATCTTGTTTCAAGACTAAAGCATGCAGAGAACAATTAATTTTCTCTGAAGAACACGCCATCTCAATATTGTCTTTTTTGGTCTTCCTTCCTTCCTTGATAGGAAGAATAGGAAACTCATTACCATATCAGATGCTTTTAAGAGGGAGCTTCATTACTTGTTTTGGTTTTACTTCAAAATGTTATGACAGAGGAGGCATTTTCTACAGCCAACTTAAAATGATACACACCTCTTTCTTTGATATATCTATTAACTAGCTCAAAACAAAAACATCGTTTAAATATCTCAAATCCATACAGGCAAGAACTGAGAAATAAAATGGGGTGCTGTTATGCTTCAGCTCTATTGAAATGTTATTCCCTGTTTTCTTCAGTCATCCTTAAAAGGCAAATATTTTACTACAGGTTAAAACCAAAGCAAATGTTAATCCCCAAGTTGTGAAAAAAAATTGTTCAAATACGAAACAAACTATATTAACTTTCATTAAAAATCCTGTATTTTTTCTAAAGCAAACTATTTAATGTAATACTTTCTGCCTTATTAAAAAAATCAACTGCATTTGCTCAAGTCAGAACAGCTCTTGCTGAGACATTTTTATTGCCAATTTTTTTAAAGACAACAAAATAAGTAAGAAACTTTGTGGGCTGAGCCCCATCTGCTTATGCTTTAGTTTCATTAACAATTATATTTTGAGACCTTCAAGTGTAAAGAAAGTTTTCCAAATGCAAACAGCATGTAAACCGGTATACTGTTTTTACCTTATACCTTCCCACCATTCTGTCCTGCTGCGCAGGGGTTTATCGTACATTGGTGCTGACTGCTGCTATTTGCAACTGAGCATTCCTCAAGGAAATAACAGAAAAAGCTGTAGCTTAGGAAAGCCAGAGCAGTACTAAAAAACCCATTACAGGAGTCAGTGATTAGAACGAAGGATTGAAGAAGAGGTGGTAAGAGAGAAACTTAAAAGAAATACAGACCACCACAGAGCAACAAACAATTAGCATATTATAACACAGAAAATTAAAAAGAGCCATTTGCTCTGTGAATTGCAAGAAGCACGCTTAATTGCTGCTTAATGCGATCCTTTTTTTAAGCATCATCTCTTCATTTTTTGGTTTAGGCATAAAGTATGTATGCAGCCTGATAAGAATAATATTTTTATTCTCACATGGAAAGTCAATGGGTTTTCAAAAAACAGGAATTTTGTGCTATAAAATGCATCCCTAGGAAAGCACCAACCTATTTCAAAACTAGCTCATGCTAAGCAAAGAATCTGTTTTTTTTTTTTTCAAATTTCAGAACTACCAGTTCAAATGGTCCATGCAATGAGTAAACACTGCAAAGCTGTTTAGTTCCAAGCAGGGGGAGCACAGTAAGGATATTTATTTGAAAAACGAAGTTGGAATACAGGTATCAGCCTTCTTTACTACTTCTTTTTACAATTATTAACAACAAAACACCCCTTTTCCACAAAAGCATGTACATTCCCAGCAAGCTCCTTCAAGCAGGAGGCTACAATTAAACTGATAAATCCCGATCCAGAAATCTGCTATAAAGTACAAGCTTAACCTTTCGTTTAAGTTTACGGAAATCTACAGGATTTAACTTTTTTTCCCCTAAAACCTATATTAAGTGAAGGGCCAGAATACGCCCAAATCCAAGCTTAAACCATATCACAGGTTGCAAAAACATGCACGCCGTTGGCTGCTTATTGCTCCCCTTTGTTGAACCATTCTGGCAACATCTTCCTTTCTGAACACAGGACCTTGGCATTGCTATTAGTGATGGAGGGGGAAACTTCACTCACCAAAGCACTGTCTAAATCTAGAGCACTGTGGGGCAGAGGTGGGCTGCTAAAGGCAGATTCAAGCAAGATTAAGTCCCTTTAATTCGCAAAAAGATTAAAGAAAAACTGATGGAGGAGGCGGCCTTTTAAGCAGCATGTTGCTATTTTTAAACTAATTGTTTACCTTTGTTTTCTATACTTAAGGAGGAAATCTAGTAATTAAGTGCAACTGTTACCATTCTTGGAATCCTTCACTCAGATTACATGGCCTAGTTTCTGCAAAAAGCATTCCCCCCCACAAGGCAGAAGTCAAACCTATTAATGTAACAGCTTATCCTGCCCTATTTCCACTCGGCAGTCTCCCGTAATGCTGATTTAATATCTGACAAAAATAGGACAAAGACACTGTCATTTTTCATTAGGGAACGTCAGCTCAATACAAGCAATTTTAACTCTGCTGAGCTTGGGTTAGGGAAGGTGCATGCTGCTTGGCCATGCGGTGAAAAACCCACATATATCCTTCTGGATATGACATGTCTTCTTCTTAAGGCTGGCATCCTGATGACCCACTGCAGCTTTTCTGATAACTAAATTTACCAGCACCAGAATTTCTACTACAGTTTAGCCATAATCTCTTAATTCACCACCTTAAAAATAGAGAGTTAACTGTGACCCAGATTTTTTATTTTAAAAAGGACTTTATTACATGCTATTTTTAATGTCCCCTTGTTTGGCCACTAAGCAGCACGAATTATAACTTCTGTTTTTTGGTGTTGTTCTGTTTTGCTTGTTTGTTTTTAAAAAAAAAAACAAATGACAACCTACCCAACCGATTGTGTTCCTTCCTGATTTCTGTGATCTTACGGCTTCCCCACTAGGTACAGTAACAGTGGAATAATTTTACCTGTACGGTTCCCTAAAGGGACACAATTACAAAGTTTTTTGCTGCATAACCTCACCTAAGAGAGCAGAGGCACCTTTCATCCTATGCTGCAGATCCTGCCAAAGGTTTCCTGGTCCCTTCTCCTGCAATGGGATTCTTAAAAAGCAAATGCCAGCCTTTAATTAAGATCTTTCATTTGCCAGGTGTTAGGACAAATGGTAACACCTGGGGCTAGAATAGGACAAAGGGAATTGTGTCACATACATATAAAATGGTGTGGAAAAAAGGAGTAGACATTTGCGTAATTAATAGCCTTGAGATACTAATGAGATACCTAACTTATTACAAGGCATCTTAATGACAAAAGAGTTCAAGAAAGTTTTAACACAATCTAAGTATGTATACATAAATTGTGAGAATTATGTAGAGGGTTTTTTCCACTTTTTTCCATTTCTTCACATTATTCAGGAAACCACTTTGTGGGCATTTATTCTGCAACATAACCGGAAGCATTTGTTGAAAGATTTCACTTTTAATGTGATAGGGACTCGGGTTTTTACACTTTCCCAAGGGTGACAGATTTTTACAAGCTTTTTCAAAGCCAATTTAGATGAAAGCACAAATTAAAAAGAATTAGCATTTAATATCTCAAAACATTTTGCCTATTACTGTCACTAGCAACACTAAAGACAACTGTAATAAACAGAGGGGGAAAATAAAGTGATGCTTACTTCCAAGAACATCAATACTTCGGCTATAGCAAGCTCACTGCTGACCTGAGCACAGATTTCAAACAAAACTTGTTGAACGTGAAAAATTTGTCAAGGTGTTAATTTCTGCTGAGTGTCACACAAGAAGTAGTGACTTACTACAGCTTTGATTGCAGAAGGCAGCATGTCTATGTCTAGCCCTGCAGCTGTAGGGAGCTTTTCACACCCAGATGATGAATGACTGCATTGAGCTTTCAGGTAATGCTGGAGTGGTAGAACTGATGTGGCGCTCCTTGTGCTAGGTCTCACCCAACTACAGAAAGGCAAACCACTAAAAAAAGTGACTGGCATATAGATAACTATACAAAGCAATTGGAGAGAGTGAGAGATTATTGTGGTATTTGATCACCTGTTAACCACAATGTATCACATTTTTACCAAACTCAGACAACTTGAATCCCTTCACTGCTGAACACCACCTTCCCTGTTATCATCTCATTCCGATTCCCGCCTGTCCGCCAGTAAAGATATCAACGTCAAACTCCTGCATCTCAGATTCTCCCCTAAGCACATTTGCTGTTACTCCTTAAGGGAAAGTGGAGAATTTCCGCTGGGACTTCCACTGCAAAGAATCCAATTTAAACCACAATAACACTTCAAGTTCAGTCTCCAATTTGTCATTAAGATCTCAGTGACAATCCAACCAAGGCATATAGGATATTACTGGTCCTTAAAGTGGGGGAGAAGGGGTGTCACCAGAAAGCTCAGAAACCATCCATTCAGCTTTTGTTTCTTTTTTTCCTAACTCCTCCATATCATAAATTCTCCACCTTCTAATGGCCATGTGGGAATTGTAACATTTAATTGTTTAAAAATTTAAACTGGTTGCTTGGTGAGGGCCCACAGCCCCAGCTGCACGCCCATCATCTGTTTCCCTGAACCAGACGGACGTGCCAGAACCGCCACCTGCACCAGTGCCCTCAGCAGAGCCTCCCTCCCTGATCCAAGGGCAACTGCTCCTCCCCCGCTATGGCATGGCTGCCGTCACATCTGGCAGCAAGGACAGCAAACTGTCCCGGTGGGGGGATGAGGGTATAAATGTCTAAGGGTGGAGGTGGAAGACTGTGACCTCAAAAGCTCCTCTGAAGTTACAGAGCACTGTGAGCACACCTGGTGTAGGAGATGCATGCACTTTCAGGGTGGTAGGAGGAAGGGGACAGTTGTCCAATGACTTATACACACAAATAAAAAACCCCTGGGAACCCAGTCCAGAAAGTCTGAGGACGGTTGATAAAAAAATACTCCCTAAACATGAGCCCATTAAGAGCATGCCACTTCCAGACACAGCAAATTAAACGCCTTCAATATGCAGCAAGGCAAGGCAACGGCAGTCCATGGGTGGCTCAGGCATAGTGGCCATGGGCTAGCCAAAGCTGGGAAATACCAAAAGTATTGTAATGCTTCAAATCTGAAGCACCAGGTTCCCAGGTGTGAGGCCAGGCAGCCTGTGATGAGATTTCAGAAAGTTCTCCTCACTGCACAGAGAAGAGGGCAGAACGTCATTTATTTTGTAGGTTTTGCAGTCTCAGCACCACAATTATGACTTGTGCCAAGTCAGCCGCACGCTACCAGCAAATCTTTTACTACCTTCCTAGGCTTCAGAAGGGGATAAGTAACAAGCTGGACAATCTTTCTTACTTTCCTTCATACGGAAAAATGAATAGGGTCCTTTCTGTCAGCTTCTTGGAGTGCTCCAGTGAAGATCAGAGGAAGCAGGAGACCACTGATCACACCACTACCACACAGAGCATGCAAAGTTGTGCTCTGAGCTTTGCCTCAGGTAGGCTAAACAGATCTTTAAAAAAACAAAACAAAAGAAAACAAAAAAAACCACAACACAACAAAACAAAACAAAAAAACCAAACCCAAAACACCAACCTCAATTATACATAAGTTTTAAAGCTTCTGAATACTAATTTTGTCACTTTAACACTTTGTAGGTGGTCAGATTTGGAGAGTTAAAGCTGACCCATACTGCATTTACTCCTCCAAATATGCCATTTTCACCTTTTCAGTAATGAATCTTTCTTTACCATTTCAGCCCATTGATTCTGCCTGCTGCACTACCCACTCCTTCATGGCACCAGCTTTTAAGCCTGTACCTCTGAGGCTGATTATTAGTGACACATCTCACTGGAGACCAACAAGTACTATAGACAGGATCCCTACAGCAATCTTCTCACGATGAATAGCCTCAATCATCTCCTGCTGGCTCCAAAACTGTGATTCCTTGATCCAGAGGAGCAGAAGGTATCGGAAAACACCCAAAAGACGCCACAACATGCACATAATAATCAAATCAACGATTCTACCTAATCTTTTTCCACAGCCACAAACAAGAGTGTTCCTACCTAAATCTTCAGTACCCTTGTAATCCTCACTATCAGATAGCAGGTGTCCTTACTTACACAAAAGCAGATATGCTTTTAAAGACTCTGAAGACAGACCTTAATATATTTTCATTGTTTCTATTTGGTTTAGACTGGAAACTAAAAGTTCTTTAGGATAAGGATTATCTTACTCTGTTTGTATATTTCAGATAATGCAGATAAATAAACACTTAATCTCTCCCTCCAAATCCTGCAAGCACTTTTTCCTCGAATGGTATCCTGCAGAAACAACGTTCCACAATCAGGTTACCTGGAGAAAGGCTTTGTCTCCCCAACTTCTGAATATGCTTTCAGTGAACATGCACATCTGTGGTAGTCTTCTATCAGAAAGAAAGGTCTTATCTCCAACTGTCTATATTACTGTTATTACCTCTGTGTTCTCTCATTTCCTTCCTGAACAGCCATTTCTCCACTTTCACTTTTTCTTTGAAAACTCTCTATACATTAATCATCTTGCCACTCCAAAAGATCTCTGAAATCTTTTAAGATCAGCAGAAAAAATGTAACACAATATTTGAAGGGAGAAAATACTTTTTTAAAAGGTGTATAGTTATAACACTACTGCAAGATCTTCAGTATTACCTATACTTGTCTGCTGCTGTAAGCAAGAAAAGAGTTATAGACATAAAAAGAACAACACAGTAGAACTTTTCATCTTTGCTTCTTTAATGGCTTGGTGTTATTAAAACATACCCAGGGTTATGGTACAGAGAGAGAAAGGTACTGCTTGAAGTTAGCTATAAGAAGTCAAATTCTATTTTAAGCTGGTACTGTCTGAGGAGGAATTTTACATTTGTTGGCTAGAGCTTTCAGCGCAAGCAAAGGGAGGAGGGTGTTGTACAGGAAGAATAAGAATTATTCTGTTATCTTTAGCTTAACAAACTTTCTGGCAGCTAACAACAGAGCAAACACACACATTTATTTGACTGAACAAAGTGCACACATTTCAGAGAAGCAGCTGTGATTAAACTCCCAGTTCCAACATGCTGAATCTGTACCAAGGCTGTGTCTGCTTCCAGGTGTGGCAGGGAGCACACCCCCAGGAGGTACCAGACCACCTCATGGGGTCAGCGTTGCCTCGCCTAGCAGGATGCAGGATACACAGGATGTATTCCTGGGCTCTCCCAGCTCCCTCAAAATACGTTGGAGCACTGCCAGTAGTGAGGCTGCTCACTACTGTTTAACTAGCATTCATCACCTGAGCAGCTTCTGAGGAGGAAAGCAGCCCAAACCAAAACATGAGTTTAGTAATAACAATACCATTTCCCAGAAAATGATGAAGCTGCATGTGTTACGGACTCTCCTATATATATCACAACCATAAGTAAACAGCTGATCTAGCTAATGAACCACATATTCTGTTTAGATTTCATCTTTGACAGTGTTTACTTAATATAATTATATTTGTTTCAACAAAGATTGAATTATTTCCTGAGGTGGCTGTCATGGTTATTTCCTCCTCCAGTCAAGGCAGGGGTAATCAAGACAGAATGCTGCTTTATCAGGAGCTGGACTGTAAAAACTCTTCCGACTCCTTTACCGTCATGCGCACCAGATACAAACTGTTTACAAAATAGACCTCACATGCGAATGGAGGGTTCAGCTCAGAAGTATCCAAGTGAAAGGCTTCAGGCTCATGAAAAAGGACAGCATGATTCATTACAGCACCTCAATTAATTGACAGAGCATGAACACTGTAGGACTGCAACATTTCAGTTGTCACCTCAAAATAATTGCCTGAAGACGGTCACAGCCCTACACACCAAAACAACCATAACTATTTTTTTTTTCCAGAAGATGTCACTTTACAGGTCTATTACCCTTTCCTAACTAGGAAAGCTAATTCAACTGGTTTTGAGGTGAAATGTTTACTGCCTGACATTTTCTTGGGAGGTATGCAAATAAAATTCCTAAAGATTTTTCTGTACACAGAAAAACCCATGTTGTGACTAGAAGAACAGATTACAGAAACTTCACCACTTAATAAACTGTCTATCTCAAAAAGAACAGCTATGGCCTATTATCTCAGCAGTAACTGCCAAGATACAGCAAACTATAACAGCTTCAGAAGACAGAGAATCTGCTGAAGGAGCCCAAAGTAATTTCCAGTTTTCAAAAACAAGAATTCTGTCAGCTTGCTTGCTCGCCATGATTATACAAAGCGGCCCACTAGAGAGGACCAAGATCATTAGTGAACACATCACAAAAGATCACTTTTTAAGATAACTACTGTAAAATGTTAGGACTTTATCAAGATTAAAATTACCTTGACTATTCTTACTTCAAGCAGATCTCCTGAAGTCCAGTTACATTACACAGCTCTAAAACATCTGGCAAAAATGCAAAAAGCACTTTGACTCCTTCTGAGATGCTGGTGTCAAAGGGTCAGATTATTCTCAACTGACTAATGCAAGGCCCTGGCGAGGCTCACTCCCCAGACCATTTTGCCTGACCTGAAGCATTTCTAGTGGTTCCTCTCAGCCCAAGTGCTCACTGCCCACCCTGTACCGCACGGGTCACCCCACCAGTTCTGGGTGGGAGTTTTGCACTGCCAGCATCATCAATCCAACGCCTTTCAGCTTCCCGTCTGCTCTTCTTAAGTTACCTGATCTGCTGCTTCTCCTTGCCAAAGCCTGCCGTTTGGTTCAGTGAAACCTCGGGAGGCTGAGCCGCGGCGGCTGGGAGAGGGGCTCACCTGCCCCCTTTGGGGAGGCACGGGGGGGACCCTCGCAGGACACTGGCAGCTCACACCAGCACCGTTATTTTCGGGATGTCAGAGCCCCCAGAGGACACACGCTGTCTGGGTGCCCAAGGCACCGCCGGGGGAGGTCCCGAGGACGGGCCCCGCAAGGGCACTGCACA
>NW_010115556.1:0-32974 GCF_000699245.1 Pterocles gutturalis
GACCGGGGTGTGTGTGCGGGGGCAGGGGGAAAGGCCTTGGAGAGTGATGCCGAGCCAGGAGAGAGCACCGAAAAAGCGGAGCGGAGGCAAAAGAGAACACTCTTCCGGGTGTTCTTACCTATATACTGGGAATGACGTGCATGTTATGGAATATCATTGGCTATTCTGAGTTTCAATTTTAACATAAGGGCAAATCCTATGCTAGCAACCGGCTGTGCCTCTTTGCTTGTCTGCTGACCTTGGCAGCAGAACAAAACATCGGTCTTATCAGCTTCTCCTGAGCCTAAATACAAAACACAGCCTCTTGCTAGCTATTTATGAAGAAGAGGGAGAGAAAAGAAAAAAAAATTAACAGAGTTAACTTTAAGTTAACTTTAACCCACGACAACTTGTAAACATGGATGATGCAGAAAGAGGTAGGGCAAACAAATGGATTTTTTTTAATTACTCTTTTTTTTTTTTTTTAATTATTATTCCCCAAAACAGAAGGTGTAGGTATAAAGGAAGTAGTACAGTGCTAAGCCCTAATTTTGAGATGTTTTCCACAGTAGTGCCTATAACATTGCACGCTGATACAGGGTTTGGCTACAAGATGCTTTCTAATTCAGTCATCACACTTCTTCATTATTCTGGTTTCTCATTGTAGTGTCAGCTGAAAACTGCCAGCTTAAGGTACCTCTATCAGTTTGGGATAGGGAAGGAAGTATGTCATTGAATGGACAGCTGGTACCCCAAGCATTTTAGCATCTGTAAATTAGTGTCTTCTAAATGATTCAAACATCTGATTATCGTGTCACCTTGAATTTCAGTATGCTGCATGTGCCGTGTTTAATCACAATTCCCATAGACCTCTAAGGTTTCATCTCATTTCTTCTATTTCATAAATGTAATTTCCAATCTCAAAGGGTTTTCTTTTTTTTTTTTTTTTTATTTTATTTATTTTACCCTGTAGGGTTTTTTTTATTCTGTTGTCAACAGAATAATGTCATGTTGATCTTCAGTTGTAAGAGTACAAGAACACGTGAGCATATTTCATATATTGAAGGAGCTTACTTTCCCAAAGCTCGTGGGTCATATGAGGAGAGATCTCAATGGATGAGCATGTGCATGATGCTGTAGTGGGAAAGGTTTACAGAAACAGTATTCTTGAATACAACCTACCTAGAAGGCATCTCTACTTCAGGACCTTCACTGATAGCCCTGCATAATCGTCCTTTGCTGCATGGCATGTTGAGTCAAATTGATTTTACGATTTCTGGGCACAGAGAAAAGTATAAAATTGAAACAGTAAAGAAGATGCACTGCCAGCTTAACTGGAGAGTTACCAGATTTTACTTGAAAAGGGAAGGGCTGCAAGACAGCAGAAATCACAGAGATTACTTCATGAAGCAAGAGAATGAAGGATTATTGTTTTTTAAATACTTCCATTTAATGTCTTTTGCAGATACTGAGGGAACAGAAATGTGAAACAAGGTGTACGATGTTCCATCAGCACTGATGGAATACTGGTTATCGGCTGACCTGAATACCTGTTTAGGGGGATTTGATCACATGGACTGAATTGAAAATGGAAATTACTAGAAGAGGGTAATGATTTGTTAGTGCTCACATGGCACAGATTTTGTTCTTTTTACTGGAAAGCAAGAATACGAATCATAATTTACAAAATTGAAATGAAGCATATCTGTTGGGGAACTATTACCTGGAAATAGCCTTTCAAGCAGGATCTTAGCCTTGTAACTTCAGGTTGAGGGACAAGAGAGAGACAGCCCTGCAGAAGACAGAAAAGCTCTCAAGTTCAGTGCGGTGGGCTTGAGGTGTGCTTCTGTTAGGCATTTCAGTACAACAGTCATTCCTAGTGAGTCATGTGCCAGAGAATGTGCCCATCTTATGGAAACACGAGAGACTAAAGTAACTGAGTGAGGGTACATTTTGAAGCTATTTCCATCTTTTTTTTTTTCTTTCATTGACTGTTGGTGTCTATTGCAACATTTCTATAGGCAGAGAAGCTTCTGTTAATATGACTTCTAAGAAAAGATGTATTTATTTATTTTATTTACGTTTACAAAGAGTTAGAAATAGGAAAATCTGAAATGGGGAACGTGCACAAAAACATAGGTTTGTTAATGGATTAGTGTACAGTACTAGGGAACTGCACTGGGTAAAGGGAGGGTGCTTGAAAACAGATGGGGGCTTTGCTCGGAGAGATGTGTGTAAATCAGATTGTATATGCACACTAACCTGTGCTATGAATATGACTAGGTAGATTACTTGTGGTTTATGTAGGCTGAATGTTAGGGACAATATACTTTCTTTTAATATGGAAATAATTGTTTCTCTGTAATTCTTCAAAAGAAAAACAGGACCTATGGTTGGGCTTGCTTACAGCAAGAAGACGCTGCAGAGGCCAGATGATGGAGATGAGGGATTTTGCACACAAAGCACTGTCCTTTCACAGCTCCATCTTTATTCAGCCTCTTCTTACTGCATCATTGCTGGTCAAATGTGTTAGCTTCTGACACCTCTTGTTTTTTTATTTCCACGACAATACCCATGCTGTATTTGGTTTAGGGATCTCTTCTGCTGAAACACTTTCAATAAAATTAGATGTATTTTGACTGCAGTGCATAAAGTGAAAATTACTCTTGTGAAAACTTACAACCTGTCCTGGGTTAAGCAGAGACAGAGTTAACTTTTTTTCATAATAGTTAGCAAGAAGCTGTGTTTTGGATTTGTGCTCAGCAGAAGGAATGTTTTATATTGTTGCTAGGATACTCAAGGACAGATACCTTCAGCCTCTCTGCTCTCCGCAGACAGGGTGGGCGGGGGGAGGGCTGGGAGGGCACAGCCCCAGCTACTAGCCCAGGATTTGTTCTTCGGTTACTAGATTGAGAACTAGAGTGACCAATAATCTATTCTATAACATACAAGTCATGCCCAGTATATAGGTGAGGACCCCCGGAAGATGGTCCCTTTTCCATTTGGTTCTGAGGCCCTTTCAGTTTCAGTCTCTTCTAGCTCTGGATCACTCTCCCAAGGCCTTTCCCCCCCCTCCCCTACGCCCCGGTCGGCTCTCGGTCTGGAACGCTTGGACTGTTATCTCCGTTCTGTGAGTTTCAGGACCCTCCCTTCTCCAGGACCGTTAGCCAGGACCAAATGGTCGTTTCCTTCCCTCCCTGGTCAGCTCTCGGTCTGGGAGGCTCAGACTGTTATGTCCGGTCTGTGAGTGCCTCTGGGAGCAGTACATCCCCCGCCCCGGCCTGGGGGAATTGTGAGTGTGGTTTTGGGACTCTCCTTGTTCTGGGATCGACTCCCCCTCTTCCGGGATCGTTAGCGGGGAACAGGCTGAGTCCTTATCATCGGGTCGGGGGGGGCAGTATCACTCTCTGTCCCTCATTTGTATATTTGTATTTAGCATTATTTTCAATATTATTGTAGTTTAGTTATTAAATTGTCCTTATCTCAACCCATGAGTCCTTTTTTTTCCTTTTACCCCCAAAACTTTTAACATTTAGCAAAAGCCACTTGGCTACTCAACACTAGAAATTCTGACAATTGGGCTGGTCCTGCCCAGTCAGAACCTTTACATACTACCCCTTTAATTCTCTCTCCTGTCCTTCCGTGGGGCCGGAATTGTGTGAGCGGGTGTGTGTGTGGTTTGGCCCCCCTAACCTGTCACACAACCTTATGAAAAAAATTCCATATTTATAATTATCCGCACAAGTTTATCTTCATTTGCCTACTGGTTCCTGAAGTTAGAGGTGGTTCATCCTTCGGTGAGGTTAATATCCCTTTTACACTTGCTTTCTGTCTTCCATCCATACATTGGTCATGTCTTCTCCATAAAGCACAAGCTCTATACATCCAGCTCTCCATGCTGAGTGAGGCGTTTCCCTCACCTCACACCTATCTATGGATAAATTAGGCTCAATCAAAAGATGGTGGGTCACTGGATATGTGCCATGGAAACCTTACAAAGAGAGCATTGCTGATCAGAGCAGAGCACAGGGTTATACAGGATAAATTTATTTAGGTGCCAGCCTGGCAGCACCTTGAGGTTTCAAGTGGTTTAACAGTCTACCTGCAGAAAAGGATGCAACAAGGAAAATAAATTTAATTAAAGATTAATTTGAGAAGCAAGGGAAATGTTTAGATTTTGAACAAGCAAAAAAAAAAAAAAAGGTTACTTTATAAATACTTGTTGTTATCAGTGAATAAAGTCATTATCAGCTTTACAAGGTACTTTTCATAAAAGATACCTCAAGCAACAGATGAAAAAATTGATGATCAATCATTCAAGTAATTCTTCTTCCCAGTAGACCCTAAAAAATGTTGTCATGAATCAATCAACTCTTTTCCATCTTATAGTGGAAGATGATGTCTGAAATGTAAGAAAATTGGGTTATAGACCTTAGGTTAGATTGGAATGATACTAATTGGGGCTCATTATGGTCTAATATAAATGCTAATTTTATAAATATTAAAGAGTCAAATCTATCTTAATGTATTACAGAGTACTTACATTACCTTCAAGAAAGTCATCTTCATATCAACAGAGTGGAAACTCCAGTTATCAAAGTTGTAGAGGAACTTTTTGAAACGAGCTGTCAATATCCATAGTTAAAAACCTCTGGTCAGGTGCAAGGACAACCATTGGCAAAAATTTATTTTTTTTTTTAACTTTAAGAAGAGTTTACCCTGCCTGCAAGTCTCTTCTTATGGGATTTCTGAGGATTGCTTGCTTGATAGCAAAAATTCCACTGTTTTTTACACAAATTAATTTGCCATGTCACACCCAGGCTGTCATCTGATGGAAAACCGCTTTGGCACACCTTGAGAGTGATGGATTACTTGTAACAAAATAGTTTTGGAATATGTAGAGGAATACAGAGTTATATTTTGAACATTTTTAGTCTGTTCCTGCACATCACAGCTAGGTGATCAGAAAGTCTGTGTTTTTTATTTAGTTAGATGTTATGTTGTGTGATCTATAAAAGTAGGAAAACACAACTTTGTCTTCCCTTTTTCCTTACTGCCCCTTAAAATCTTCCTGTTGTTCCCCATTCTTATACCTTGGTGAGGTCAATCCACCATCATCTGAACTCTGCTGATTGTGTGTTTGTCTCCTTCAAGCACCTTCTCTCTCTAACTCTGTGAGGAAAAATATTTTCCTCACAGGAGGAAAGGGAATATGGGAGTTAGAGGATAGGAGGTGATGGAGCTGAGTACGTAGGATGTACTTAAGGGAACAGGGAGAGGGGAGAGGGAGCATATGGAGGAGGGAGGAGAGAGCATTGTGGTCTAATTGTCAAATTAAAGTAATTAGTTGGAAGAACAGAGTTTTGGGCTCTTGGCCCCAAACCAGAATATCTATTTAAAATCTGTGCACCAGTATTCTCCTAAATAAAGCAAAGAAACTGATGTTGAAACATGCATGTAACTCCAAACATGCCGTCTTTTCTGAGTACTTTTCAAAATCTTGATATCTCCACTTATTTCCTTTTACTGTTAGTGACAGAGTAGCCCATAAATACCTCTCCCAGGAGGTATTTTTTTTTTAAAAAAGAGCTAAGAAATCTACCAAAACTCTCTGTCTACAGGAGGGATGAAGTGGTTAGTTTACTCCTCACTTTAACAGTGGCTCCAGCAAATAGTTCAAAGGATGAAAAAAGACTACTGCCAGACAGTTAATGATATTATTGTATTTTCTTTGTTCTTTTTTGTCTTTTATTTGTTCTTGTTTGTCTCTTCTTGTCAAAAAAACTTTGTAAAGATGCTTATTTATATATCTTACAGATTGCTATGAACTTTTAGCTCTTAATCCTTGTGACAAAATGCTGGGCATTAAGATGACAAACTCAGGTATTCAGAAGTATTGCCAATGTGTTCAGACTCCCTGTACCTGTGCTATGCATAATCCTTATTCACAGTGCTATAATGCTAGTTCTTGGCTTCATTGGTGAGGCTTCTTGGTTACTGCTAATGTTGAAGTCATAGAATCAGAACATCTAGAATGATTTAGGTGTGACCTTAAAGATCATCTAGTTCCATCTTGGATTATATCCCTGAAATAGTGAAATAATACATGAGTGAAATTTGTTCATCTGTATGTTAAAAAAATATGGTTATTTTGCATTGTATTTGACAATGCAAATTTTCTAATTTGAATATGTTCACAGACACTTCAGTGGCTCCTCTTCTCACTGCTGCATGGTCCTCTTTCACCCTCATCTTCTCCCTGAACCCCTAGCAGTTTGCATCCTGACCTAAAACTTGCCCTGGCTCTGCTGTAGCTCCCAGGTCCCTCAGAAGGTGATGTTCACCCTGACCCATCCTGCTTCTACAGCATCTTCCTTCCTCATTTTGTCCTAATATGCCTTTTCCAAAAGGAAGGCAGAAATGGGGCAGAAGGGATAAAGTCCCTGTCCTGCTAAAAAAGGAAAAACAGGGCATGCAACATACTCTGAGGCATTGGATGCACTGACCTCTGCCCACCTGCTCAAAATCTCAAAAATAAACCTCACATGCTTCATACTAGTCCTAAAAAAGAGAGAGAGAAAGGGGAAGGGAAGGGACTGGACCATTGAGTTTTCATGTGAAAAAAAAGGGCTGCAGACCTTGATTAGAAAAATCACTGCATGTACAAAAAAAAATTCTAAGGCAAATATTAGAATAAGCTATAATATTTTAAAGGGTTTTTTGATTAAAATAAATGACAATTCAGTTAAAACATACATGAAAATATCTCCCTGTTCATAACCTATGCTGCTGTTTACAGAGAACTTTTTCTCACAGTAAGTGGGGAGTTGGGAGAGTAAGAAGTGAAAGTGTTTAACAAGGGGAAAAAATCATTGTTTTGTCAAAGCTTTTAGGAAAGTGAAGAAAATTGAGGCAAAAGAGCCTGAGAGATAGCTGTTTAACTTTTTTCAAGAACATGAAAAACAGAAAAAGGCTCTAAGGCTGTATTTTTTCCTCTTTATTTATTTTTGCAAAATATACTTGAATGTACCAACTCCTACTTCACCCAAATTCACAACAAACATTAATATGTAGTTTATGAAACCTGAGCCCTCCATAAATTTAGCAGACATAGACTGCCAGTGTATGTTCTGATTTTATCCTGAGTTCCCAACAGACTAGAGGATGTGCACACTTGCTCACATATGAAATACAGGTAGTTCAGCAATCAGAAAGCTCCTTATTGATTTCATTATTTACATATATAGATATCCTGATGCTTTTACAAAGCAAAGGAACAGCTAGGGAAGCCCCAGAGAAGTTTGTATCTCAGATATTAACTCAATTAATATCTTGAAGACTTAAAAACTCATTTGGCTAATGTTTTCCCTCTTAGAATGAGACTGCTATGACAAGTGAGGATAGACTTGACATACTACTATTTGTTGTTAAGTGGTTTAATAAATGTTTAAATAACTCGCTGGTGCTGTCAGTGTTTTTCATAGAAGTTATAACCTGGAAGACTTTCATTTGTGTGGTCCTGTACCTTAAAAGAAACATCCCTAGACTCAAACCACTTTTCTGCTTCAGCTATACAGTGGTGTGTGATCTTTTTTTGCTCTTCCCAGAATGTCCGTTTTGATTTGGCAGTGGCCAAAAATTGCAGCTAGTTCAAAGTCACCTGTCATGAAACCCATATGGTACATACATCAGGTCCTCATCCTCAAAGCCAATGATTGTGGCACAGATCCACTACCACTCTGATGTATTTGCTTGATGTAACCCTGGACCCATAAAACACTTGTTTGGGTAAATCCACAGTAACCTAAACTCTGAAGTAGGATGTCTTTTTATTTTTGACTTCTAAAATGTCATAAAACTTAATGTTGATAAAAGATTTTGCAGGAAACAAGTTTATTCTTTGAAGGCTTTCCATTAAGCTGTATCTTACAGTAGGTGTAGGAGTCGAATGTGGAGTTTTTTCTACCTTGACATCCATGCTGTTTCTTCTTATCATAAAAAGGTTTTCAGCAGAGAACAGATGAAAGGGAACTAGCAATAAAGCTTTGATTTAACATGTTTAAGCTTTGTGTTATGACTGTTATACAATACCATTAAGGCTAAGAAATACCAAAAAATATCCTGATTAACTTTTAAAGAGAGGGAGATAAAACCAGAGGCGCTCATTGGTTTTGGAGTCACCCATGCTTACAATCTGTCTATCCACGGTGTTTAGCCTGTGTTCAGAGCACAGCCCCTCTCTATTACAATGGCAGCTCCTACCCAGACACTCTGTCTTCTGCCTCAAAATCATTTTTCTTCCTTGGGACAGATCTTAGCTGAGCTAACTCTTCTGGCATAGGCTTACTTAACTTCTCTTCCTCTGCATTTTCACTCTTTAAGCAGTCATGGCTACATGTCAGGGCTGATGGCGCAGAGTATGCCTGGCTGGCCTCCCTCCCGGTTCCCTACAGCTTCAAATCTCTTGTTTGTTCCCCTACATTCCCCCTCCTCCCGCCACCGCAAGCTGGCCTGTTCGCAGCCCATGAACATGCCGATCAATCCATTGTTCGAACAATGCAGTCTTCTCAGAATTGGCCTCCTGGGGTTACAAGTACTGAAAAAGGAGTTGGTGGTTTTTCCGTTATCTGTATTAGCCTGGATGTCTGCTAGCTGTTAGACCTCTTCTCCTTCCCCCCGTGCCTCCATCTCTGTCCTTTCGTCCCTCTTTATTCACCTACCTCCTGAACTGGGAGACAGGTCACCACTCTTTATTATCAATTGCTCAGGTTGCCGTGATGGGAAGAGAGATTCACAGATGTAAGTTATTGGTCTGAGCAGTGGACATGCAAGGTTTGGGGAGTGGTGGAAATGCAAGATATGGGGAGCAGTGGTCATGATGGTCTTATTTCCCCTTCTAGGAATCAGAGAGTGGAAACTCTTTGCTTGGAAGTGGAACTTGAAATGACCGAAGGGTCTGCCTGTTGCATATGTACAGGTATAAGTTTAAGAATATACATTTCTAAAGTTGTCATCTGTGCCTAGAGCCAGCTTAAACCCAGGCCTATGTTTCAGATGGACCAGAAATTTACAGTTGGAGGCAAGATTGTGTTAGACAATTTAATAGGTTGTACTTATATTCGACTGCATTGTGTTAAGAGCAACAGGGAGCCTGGGGTAGTAAATTAGAATGAGTAAAGATATCCGCATCAAATTTTAACAAACCCTAGGGTGTTTTACTAGTAATCAGGGCAAAATGAATCATCCTCCACTTCTCTAAATCTTGCCCTACTTTATTTGACCCCTACTTTATATTTCATTATAAGGAGAAAGCAACTACATTTGAGGTGCTAAAAATTAGTATTGAATCATGAAAAGGAAAGAATTTGTCATTGCTTGCCAGGATATATTGTTGCTGGGAAATGAGTCACTTACAAATATTTGGTAGTCAGCACATAGATTTTGATTTTCATAAGACTGTTTCACAATTCTGTTAGAACGTGTGTCTGCTCACTTCTTTCCTCTCTGGTGGCCTCTTCTGGGCCCCTCAGTTCAAGAGGGACAGGGAACTGCTAGAGAGAGTCCAGCGCAGAGCCACAAAGATGATGAAGGGAATGGAGCATCTCCGTTATGAGGAAAGGCTGAGGGAGCTGGGTCTCTTTAGTTTGGAAAAGAGAAGACTGAGGGGTGACCTAATTAATGTTTATAAATATGTGAAGGGTGAGTGTCAGGAGAATGGAGCCAGGCTCTTCTCTGTGACATCTAGTGATAGGACAAGGGGCAATGGGTTCAAGCTGGAACATAGGAGGTTCCACTTGAATATGAGGAAAAACTTCTTTACAGTGAGGGCGACAGAGCACTGGAACAGGCTGCCCAGAGAGGTTGTGGAGTCTCCTTCTCTGGAGACATTCAAAGCCCACCTGGATGCATTCCTGTGTGATCTGATCTAGGTGTTCCTGCTCCAGCAGGGGGATTGGACTAGATGATCTTTCGAGGTCCCTTCCAATCTCTAACATTCTGTGATTCTGTGATTCTGTGATTCTGTGGTGGTGGGGATGAGACCTGAAGTTTCTTCCTTTTCCTCAAGGCAAATAATAGAAAGGGGTGGGGGGAACAGTATTTGGTTAGAGCTGCGAGTGGGAGCAAGCTAGGGCAGACTGTGATGGATTAAAAACAAGTGAGAATGAGTGAAAAACAGAAAACCACAAGAATGGGAGCAAAAGGAGCAACAGAAAGATCTATAGCAATCTGAGGATAGTAAGAACTAGAAAACACAGACCAAACATCTCCCGGACCCCAAATAGTCTTTTTAAAATTTGAAATCAGATGTTACAGTAATCAGTCACTTTGTGACCGCGGTAAGTTTTTGTTTGACTGACCCTAGGTCAAAGGCACTGTGACTGAAAGCATGAGACTTGAGTAATAATTGTAGTCTCCTTAATGTTACCCTGAACTTGAGTAAGACCTATGAAATTACCAGATCATCAGTGGTTTACCATTTTCTTTATATGTGAACATCAATATATGCTTCCATTTGTCAGCTGTGCAATATCTGTTCTATTAGCACTTTTGTATATAATGTTGCTATAAGTACTTTACATATGGTATTCCTCTGAGTCCACACACACAAAAAAAAGTCTTTCCTTGAGAGCAAGGTGTACAGGCTCTTGTACTATGTCACCAGAAAAAAGATAAAAAAGATGAAGAAATGGATCGAAAGATGATGAAATCAGTACCAGACGGGGAGCTGTTATGGTATCATTTTTTTTCTCTTGAGGTTTGCAGATTTGTTTGTGTTATTTGCTCTTGTGTCAACAGGCATACATTTCTTAGTTACAAATGGCTTTATTGGGAAATTTTGATTTTGAATGCATATTGCTAGAGAGGTTTGAATTGCATTTAATTTGGGGACCAAGCAAAATAATTAAGAGAGGAAAGGATCATTCCTGATCCATGAGATTTTTCAGATGAACTAAACCAGATTTGCAAATCATGTGGTCCTTGGTAATGTCTCTATTAGAGAAAAAATACAACACCAAAAATTACCCTTTGTTCTAAAGATTAAAAAACCTATTCTGCTTTTTGTAGGTCATGACTGTCATGCTCAATTTGCTGATGTAAACACCCTTTTCTTTTTCCTTCATTAACAGTGAGATCGGCCAGTGTGCTATGCTGGCAATTAAAACCTGAAATCACTGTACCACTCATTCTCAGTGATATATGAATGTTCATATTCTCTCTTGACACTTCTAGTTTGATTATTTCGAAATTGAAATTCAAAGCAAAAAATTAAACAGTGCACAACTCACTGAAAGCACAAAAATCTCAAAGCTGTTGGCAAATTCTTATAACATTCACTACCACGATGACACGTGGATGTCAGAGATCAGATCTACCTTTCGCTTGCATCCATTGAAACTCTGCTGTCATTGTTTGTCATATATAACAGTTGCCTTCAAAACCCAGAAAACTGAAAGATATTCGTTGAATAGTAGCAGGATTATTTTTTTTTTTCACTTTTTAAACTGGATCTCATTTTTTATGTCCCTGGATAATCAAGATAGGTCAAAAATTGTTTAACAAGAGAGGCCAAGGCAAGTATAGTTTTAGTTTGTATAAGTTAATTAGCTCATAAATATCATAATGACACAAAGATTTTAGTCACCTCAACTCTTCTATGTAGCAGCTGTGTTGGAATTAGTTCGATGAACAAAGAATGAAAAAAACACATTATCAATAATGACAGAGAAATTACTGACTTACTTGTGGCAGGGGGAAGACTTTATGTTAAAATCCATAATTTGATTTTGCAGACTGTATGTACACTGTCCCATAAACTCAAAAGTCTTGTTTAAATGAGGACTTTGGAGTTATACCTCATAGGATATATTTGGGTTTTTTTGTTTATCATGGACTTTTCATGTGAGAAGTAGAATTGAGTTGGACAAGAAATTATCCTTTGAATGTAAGAGAACATCAAAAGAACATTTTGAGAGTGAAAAGTACTAATGAATGTTTTTCAATATCTTTTATACAATTACATCCTTCCTGGTACTGGAAGTGAGAATAGGAACTTGAAATGAATTATAAAACGATAAATCAGTTTTAACCTTCGGTACAACATTGACAAGGTGTGGTGTATATACCAGATGAGTGCTCCATACAACTCATCCTGTGGGGACAGAGAGAAGAAAAAAACAAAGGCAGAAATCTTCCTTTTTTTTCAGTCTTATCATTACCAGCTACACTCACTTGGTGAATTTTCTCCTCTTCTGTTTTCACTCTCCTCTGCTTGGCATGCGTAGCAAACCCCTCGGTAGAGTGAGGGTTGCCTTTACTCTGCTGAGGCCTTCATCTGATTGAGTCCAGCCCTATGTTTAAGAGTTTGACGTGGCATCTGTGTGGTGAATGCTACACTGGGAGGGTGGATGAAATAATGAAGTATCAAGAGACTGGCTGATACAAACTATGTGAAAAGGAGCAATCAATGTGGAACAAGCCCAAAGAAGTCAATAAGCAGGAGTGTCTGTGCAGTGCTGAGCTCACATATTTCTCATTTGTCTATTGCCATTTTTGTTAACTGAACTATTTAACTTACTGTATGAGCTATGAAATGCTATAACTTTATTGAGGTGCCAGCAAAAGGCATTTTTAGATGGAGCCTTCAACAACAGCAAAAGTCTCTCCATGTTTTTTCAAAGTGAGGCTTTCACATATAATTTTACAGTTAAATTATGCTTTGTCAAAACAAAGACCCTTATCCTTACTTTTCATTGACTTTCCTTTACAGGTACTTTGGAATTAGGTCTCTACTTCAAAAAATAAACTATGTGTAGAGGTAAACACCCACCCAACTTGTACTTTCAACAATTTCTTTTTGCTCTTCTACAGTTTTATGTTGTTTTGTTTTGGTTTGTTTTATTCACTTTCTTTTAAGAAAGTAAAAATGGATTATTTTAAGTTATTCTTAGGTTTAGACTTACTCAGGAATTTATTTGTTAATTCAAAAAATTACAAAAGGTGTTCTACACCTTATCATGTTAAATCCAAGCCTCTTAGCATTCTCCCAGGGGAAAAAAAAAATAAAAAAAAGATAGTAAGAGGGGTTGCCAAAGACAACTCAACCAATTCTACCAGTGACATGATCATCACCTAACTGGGGAATGAAGGTTTGCAAAGGTGTCAGAACTCCCAGAACTGAGGTCAGCAGTGATGGAGTGTGGAGCTTGATGGAGGAAGTTTATAAAAGCCATTTAGTCTTATTATATGATTCCTACCTCGTTCTACCATGCCTCATGTCTTCCTGGAACAGCCAGGTGATTAGGGCACTAACCCCTGGTGTTGAAGCCCAAAATTCTATGAATACTTAATACAATTTATACAAAATAGAGCTGCTCTAATAGTTGAGATTGAAAATGTTCCATCAAGAGTAATGGATAGCCTTGAGGGCTTACTGGGGAAAGACTGAAGCTGAAATCTTTGCAGGAACACAAGGGGAACAGAACCTGAACCTGGGTCTCCTGCCTTGGGGAAGATGCTCTTGTCACTGTGCGTTTTGGTTATCCTGATATGCAACTGATGTGTTCTCTCCTACATGTTTTGTCATCAATGAATTGTAATTTTCCAGTAAAATTTTACAAAGGGAAAACTTGGGCACATTAAACTGGAAGACTACTCAGGATAGAAAAAATGACATCACAAGGTAACTGCACAGCTGACACCATATTCTTCTACAATTTGTGTTTTCTACCTTCTCTACACTTGTATAATGATGCAGCTCTCTACCTGCTAACAGTAAGGTAAATTGACATTGCTTGTCTCTAGACTTATTTCTGTTAAGATGTGCTCCATTTTTGCAAGTCCCCTTGTACTTCCTCTGGGTTGTTTATCTCTGACTTCGCTAATTTTCCTTCCCCTCCCCCAAGTAATCAATTTTTACTTCTAGTTTTCTTTCCTGTATCACCTCTGATGTTATACCACTCATCAGCTGAATGTCTTCTTTTTTACCTCCTCCATCAGCAATGTTTCTTCCTTCCAAACCCAAGTCCTATCTCCTCTTTATGAGGAATATCTCTCTCTCTATGTAGTTAGTGAGATGACTTAAGTTTGCCTTTTTACTTCTTATTATAAAGGAGCCCAGAATGTACTGGCAAAGGCTTGGACGTTCAAAGTTTCATTTAACACTGTTCTAGTGTGTAGGTGACGTTTGTTCTGACTTCATGGTGTGAAATTCCTACCATCCTGAAACCTGCAGTTCATTGGGTTCCTTGTTTTACAGGAAGTTAATGTTGAAATATTTAAAAGCACCCTGATACCCTGAAAGTAATTATTTTCTGGGAACGTCAGATCTGTTTAGCTTATGTACTTTTGATACTTCCCTCTTGCTATTGGTGAAGGACAGAAGTAGACAATAAATTTCACAAACACACTAGAAAACATCGTGGGAGCATCTTTGTATATTTTAACAGCCCAAACAATTTTGTTATTAATGTTGAAGATTTTGTTGCTTTTGCCATGAAATCGCATGTGGCTCGTGTTTTTGCCATGATTGACAGAGGATTCTTGCCTGGAGCCAGCTGTTTGCTTACTGTAAACCATGGAAAAGCATTTGAGATAGGCCTTGGCTATCACATTTTCGTGTGATCTGCACTCTTGTGTACATGTGCATATTACACAAAGAACAGAAGAGCTCACAGCAGCCCCAAAGCGGCATCTGTTCTTTATAGTGAGATAAAGAAGCTGCAGAAGGTTTGTTGAAACTTGCTGATGCTTGTTGTCACTTAGCAGGAAGTGTTTAGGAGTTTGTGAAGAACAAAATTACAATTTGTCAAATGTTACAAACCTCAGAGTGATCGTATACGATTTGATTTCACTGGTGCTATAAATAGGTTTTTACTTTCTGCTCAGTAAAATATTAGAGTTTTAGTCTTTTTTTTTTCATCATATTTTTACACAAGCTAAAAGGTGAAGTTACTATTGTTTTAGTAGCCCATAGTATTCTTCTGCCAGCACACATTAACATGTGAAATCCAGACATTACTTAGCCTTCTGCAGGATGACATGACAAAGCCTGTGCTAATACAGGATGATTTTCACATATGGTGGTAGTGTCTTCCATCATGGCCAGTGGTGCCTCATCTTAGTGCTCCCAGAAGTACTGAAAAGGAAAAAATATTAAAATGAGAAGCGTAAATCAAAGGATATTTTGGCCAATTGATTCTCTCAAATCTTCTATTTGGGCCTAGCATAATTATGCATGAAGATTTATAGGTGTCATCTTCACCTGTGGGCCCATGAAATAAGACAAGTGTTTCTCCATTGGCAACAGCTGTCAATGTGAAATGGCAAGTAAACACACAGTGAAATCTGGCAGTGCTTTTGACTTTGAGGAAAACATTACATGTCTTCAAATATCTATGGGAAGGAAGTTTTGCATATAAAGGATGAATGGGTCACTATACATTTATGGTAAATGGTGAATACTGCTTTACTTTTAAGCAAATGTTAAGTAGCAATTTAATTATGTTTCATTGCATGTAGAAAACTAATGTTTATTTTCTACAGAAACACAAAACTAAATTCATTGAGTTATAAGGAATAAGTAGGAGGTGAATCCCTTTGTGAGTAGAATATAGAGAAAACAATGTTTTCTGGGACTAAACACATTTGTACAGGCTGTGGATATACTTAAGAGTCCTGCGCTAGGTTTGTAAGCATGAGTGAGACAGTGTTATGCTGGACACCAGAACAAGATGTTGTGTCTCAGAGATATCCTTATTTACTTCCCTGACACTATTGAGCTGGCAGCAAAACTGAGAAATAGACAGCAAAAGTTGGAGCTGTGGGCACAGGCATCGCTTATGAATGATTGCAGAGATCTTCCAAGAAGCCTTCTCTTTCCTCCCATATTATTGAATAATGAGTGGCCACAGTTGAAATTTCAAGTGCTGGCAATTAAGTTAGACCACTTGAGGTGCAGATCAGATGCAGAGGACTCTTTTCCCAACTGTTGTCTCAGGTTCTGCAAACAGGAACAGATACTGGTGAGGCTTTTAACCCCAGGGATGGATGATAAGGCTGCCCAAGCACTCTGGGTGGCATGTGGAGTGTGGCTTTCGCTAGGCAGTGCTAATGGGAGGGCTGCAATCTTCTAAGTGCTTCTTCTAAAGCCACCCTTGGTTGCACTGAGTCATTCACCATTGCCCATAACAGCCAGATGTACTTGTTTTTCTTTACCGTCAAAATTAATGGGCTGGATGGAAGCAAAAGCTGTCACTGCATTACTGACCAGCTGAGTCTGCTTTAAATAGAGCTTTTGCCAGAAATGGAATAAAAGTAATCAAAAGTTTTTTTTTTTTTTCCTGAGGCATTGAAAACAGGTTTTCAGGACAAAATGAATGTTTAGAAAACCTTCTTTTCCCTCTTCAGTTTCTCTGGAGTTTTCAGATACTTCTGCATTGCAAAGTCACTTTGGATCATGCATGTTAATTAAGTCCACCAGCATCTCTTAGTGCAGTTTAGAAGTGGAAAGTGAGTAAAAGTGACTCTGTACCACTTTTGTTGCTTACTGACTCTAGAACTGGCTGAAATAACTTTCCAGAGTAACACAGGAAAAGTTGTGTAGAGCTCTTTACAAAGAACTACCTGCATTCTGCAGAAAACTGAGCATTGACCAGAGAACTGAAGATGCACAGATGTGTGCAAGACTTTCCTTGTTCTTTTCCTCTGCATGAACTAGACTGGCTCAGGGAAGTGTCAATAGAGACTGTAGGTAATGAGGACAGATAATGGTGTAACAAGACATAGATCAACTAGAAGATACAAAAAGAACTGGCAAAAACAAAGTATTTAAGTTTTATATTACTTATTTAGAAGATTTGCTAAAAATCTAAGTATTTCAATTTCCTCCTAATGTCAGACAATTTCCAAAGGAACACATTAAGTCAGAACAATGAGTGGTAGGAATGGAGGGTAAGTATGCAAGGGCAAATAAGTCTAGGACCAGTTTGAGGTTTAGCAAGTTGCTGGTGTCAATATGGACTGTCAAGAGCCGCCCTGCAGTATGTCTCTACTGGAGGATTTTTTTTTGTAACTGTTAAAGAACTCCTTACTCAAGCTGCTGTTTCAAGCTTGTTGGTTGTATTTAATATCAGAAATAGTCAACAGAACATGCTTTCCGAGTACAAAAGGTTATTTCTTAAAATATGCATTTTTACCTCTGTTGCACTGAGTTGTATGTTTGTACAGGGCTTCTATTAGGCATTAGGTTTCAAGCTCATTCTGTAACACATTTTTTGGTATCAGCACCTGCCTTCTCCCAAGAAGTTGTTGACGTTTATAACCAAAGTTAAAGCAGAAGTACGGTTGAAAGTTTTGAGTGTCTATGGAAAAAAACCCCTTGCCTTCAGGCAAGGATGTATGTCATCGAGTTTGAAAGTGTGGTAAACTGGAAAGAAAATGAAGGGAAGTGAGTGCCCAGACCTGAGTAATGTCAACATAAATCGCTTCTGACTAAACCCTGACTGGGCAACATTCCCTCAAGCCAATATAAACCATTTTAAAGTTGCCGTAAACTTGTCCTTTGGCAATGAGCTAAACCAAGATGACACATATCGTGAAAGTGAAGGGACTGGGGCAAAAAGGGAGCCAAGCTTGTATAAGGGATGTTTGCAATTTAGAATTAATTTTCCTTTGAGTGTATACTTCTTGAACTGTTCCTGAAATTCAGAGGCTGACAAACTTTGCTTTACAGTTGAGATTGTGCCATGGGAGCTAGACCAAAAGTTATACAGAACTTCAGGAAATTCACAAATCTCAGTGTAATGTGTGCACTTGTTTTTCTTCACAGCACTAGAAATTGACTTGCTGGAAGAGGAGTAAGGTAACATAACTGTAAAAAATAATATAAAAGATATGGGTCAGAAAATGTACACAAATCACTGCACTTTTATTTGTTTCTGCTTAATGACTGAAGTACAACCAGTAGCTGTTAAGAATCCAATTAGAAATAAGATACTTGCAGCATACAGTGCTTGTATTTTGAGGATGCTAGCAGCTTATTGGGTTTTTTTAGTGTGTTAGTCTTACTGACTGCATGTACTTTCATGCACTGCATGCACGTTAACGTAAGTTTTATGTCTGTATTAGGATGTGTTTGTAAAAGTTGAATGCACTTAAGTATGTTATACAAACTGTACATAGCTGTATCTAGAGTCCATCCCTGGAACAACAAAAGTGAAGTGGTCACGTTGTTCAGCCAGCCAAATATTACTGAAGTACTTCTTTTATTAGAAGTGTATAGTTTTCATTGTCCTGGTCAACAATTACTGTACAGGTTTTGCAGTCATTCCAGGAAGAAGATTACCTCCATTTTATAAAGTAAATTTTAAAGTTATAAGTAACTGAAGTTAGAAGACTTGCACAGAAATAAAGAAGTCTCAGAGTGGGAGTCATTCTTGTTCACACCGGGTTGTTTATAAAATTCAAGTTTTTTCAGTTAATAATTGTATTTTTAATAGATCTTCTAATTTAAAAACTGCAAATAAGCTACTACAATGAGTATTATCTGTTTACGTGTCATAAATGATGCTATTTCATCTTGTAGATTTAGTTATAAAATGCAACTAATTACTATTAGAACAATACATCTGAATGATTCAGAAACTTATTAGATAGCACAATAATCAATATTAAATTCTTATTAAAAGAAGGAAAGGAAGTACATCATAAAAAAGTGACTAATGCCTCTTTACCTAAAATAGGTTAGAAGTATACTTAATGTTTCACGGTATTGTCTGGTACATCTAAAATACTTTTCCATGGTAGTACTCTGTTGTTAACTACTTGTTTTGATCCTTTCCCTTTCCTCAGCCCCAATAATGCATGGAGTGCTGTTGTCTTCCCTTCACAAAATTTAGCTTTCCCACATTTGCACCGACTGTGCTATATCAAACCTCTAAACCTTGGGGTGGTGCCTTCAAGGAGTCGACTGTGGGAGTGGTGGATGTGTTGTGAGGTCTCTGCTGTGAGGAGGCAGAAAAATATTAATTGATGGCCAGGACAGAGGGTCAATATTCTTTAATGTAATGGAATAACCTTAGAGGTGGCAATTGCAGTTGTAGTGATACTATGAGGGTGGAATGTTCTCAAATAAAGCATCCTGTGGATGACTAACTTTTTTTGGTGAGGTGCTGAGATGTTAGTTAGGAAGATTAGGGGTAGAAACTAATATGCACTGTCAAGGGTGGAGATGGATGTCGCACTGGGATTAGCTTTGGAAAATGCTGGCAGTTCAGAGAAGGTAGAAGGTGAGAACCAAAAGTAAAGAGAAGCTAGTCAATCTTTTTACCAAATAAACATCTTACTGGAATGTTAACATTGACTACAAAAGCAGTATGCCTGAGACACACACACACACACACACACAAAATAGAAGAAGAATTTAACAGGATTCTTTAATAAACTTGCAGATTGAGACTGTCTTTCTTCCACATGTGTGACTCCTATTTAGCTCAAACCTGCTGTGGACTGAGGGCAAGGGCAGTGCCAAGACCTTTATTGTCACTGCGGAGTGGCAGTGCCGTTAGGCACTGCTTCTGTTAAGGGTCTGTCAGCGTGTCCTGTGGCATGTATACCTGGTCTATAAAACACACTCTGCTGCAGGCTGATATACAGTCTGCCTCCTAAGCAGTCATCACTATCTATCACGTTAACGATCTGCTGATAGTGGGAGCATATCACTTATGTGTGTAATGGGTCTGAAGGAAACGGGTCTGTTGAAATTGCACCAAGTCTGTGGAAAATGGCAGGGAACCAGTGGGAGTGCCTGTACGCCCCCCAAAATCCTTGGGGGCTATTATAACATGGTAAGAATATTAACAGCCTTCAAATGGGAGCGCCTGCTATAATCTCCTTCATTAATCAAACGAAAATCAAACATGCCAAATCTGAATGTCTTGTCTAGACAATGGTAGGTACAATTCAGGCTTTTTTCCTGACATTTGCTAAAGGCTGGTTGACTTTGGTGTGGCCATTCCAGAGCCCTGTGAACTCAACTGGTGTTTTTCCAGTTGTATTTGACTCTCAGCCTTTGCTTCAGACTTCTTTTCCACATATCAGCTATGTTTGTGGGTTGTTTCTATGCACATATGAGAGCTGTGCATAGCACGGGTGAACTAAGGACAGAGCAACAAACCTTAACTCTGAGTTTCCTGGCTTCTCTTAAAGCATGAGTGTTTTTTTAACATCCTTTCCTGTTTCATGATCATGCAGCCATAGACATAAATATGTCTGTCTTTGATAAATTAAAATCCTAACAAGTGTGTGAATCCTTGCCAAGACAGTTACGATATGGTCAGTATATATTGCTTGCACTTGGAAGTGGTACATTGGAGAACACTCGACTGTTTCACTGCTTTATAAATAGATGGATCTGGCATTTCTGCAATCATGTGTGGAGAGTGAGAAAGTAATAGATGGATAAAAGTAAGTATAGATCTTGTTTCAGAATCTTGTAGATGAAATGAATTGATTTCACAACATGTTCATTCCTGTTGTTAGCTTTTCTGATCTTTTGTGTCATATTAAGTTACGCAGAATGAGAGGAGAGAGGAAAGATGTTATGCTGCTGTGGGTGCTAGTCCTAGACCTCAGAGACCCCAGATCAGTTTCCTTTTCTGCCATAGACTTCCTGCATGACCTTGGCCAAGTTTCATGGTCTGGTCGACATCCAAAAAAGCACTTAGGAACATAAAGTGTAACTGAAGCTTAATTCAGGCACCTTTGTTCAAGGGAGTGCTCCATGACAGTTCAGTCCACTTAGAGGTGCCTGAGAGGACATGGATGCCATGGCTTTGGCTAGGAAAGGAAAGACAGACAAAGATCACTGAAATGTGTTCAAAGGCATCACTGTCCTCAGATGGGGGGGGGCTGAGAATAGAAGTGTCCTCATTTGAAGTCTATTTAGAAATGGCAAATCAGTTATATCGATGAAGGTCCTGGTCTGCTAGGTGTCCTCTTGGTGCCTGGCATATGCAAAGAGGATTGAGTTCAGCACAAAGGGTGGTAGTTTTTGGCAACAAGTACTTTTTTTTTTTTTTCAAGATTGGAAGGAGAAAGACCTGTTGTCCACCTCTTGTACATTCTCCCAGTGCTTATAGTGCTCTGAAAAGCAGGATAAAATGGCTTGTAGGCTCTTTTCAGGATGTGGCACTTAAAATTTACTACCTCTTACACTGGTCTGCTCTGGGGTAAGAGAAGACAACTTCTGTCCCCGTTGTGAAAGCTGTGTTGCTGTGCAAGAAGGACAATTGAGGTTCACAAGAGGAGAAATCACACATGTAGGACAAGACACATGACATCAAAGCCTGTGGTTAGAAGGCAGATCTCTTGGTTCTGCTTTCTGCTTCCACAGAAAATGTTTATCTGTTTCACACTGTAATGCAATGTGGGGAAACTGTCCCTGAAGTACGGTGCTGACACGTCTTGTGTTCACAACGAAACATCAGAGAGTGTGAGCTGGGGTACAGGAAGGTCTTAGAGCCCTTTTCTGAGGTCACAGAGAGATGGGACAGCTTCAGAGGACAGCCCTTTGGTAGGTATTACCTGCTGGGCTGTGTTTGGTTTGGACTATTTAGTCACAGCTCTTGCTAGGTTCAGTCTACTTATGGAAGTAGTTCTCTACCTCCCCTCTGAGGTGAACTTTGGGAAAAGACCATTCCTAAGTTCATGTTTGGGCTATGTCTATTGTTCATTCATGTATTAAAGCCCTCAGGTCTTCACTCAGAGGACCACACTCTTTATTTGTTATAGTCTAACCAAATCTCAATTTAACTCCTCTCTGTTCTGGTTCATCATCTTTCACTGTGTCCTTTAACAGGGTGCACATTCTCCCCTTTTCCCTCACTGTTAGTTTGGTGATAAAGAAATTTTACCAAGTCTGAGATATGGCTTTAAATTCTTCAGACTTAGGAGGACTTGAAGTCTAGACCTCCTACTTTCCAGGCAAATGTGCTCTAAACATTTTTCTGTTGTAAACCTGCTGTGTCCACTGCTGCTTTTATAAAAATTCCTTTTTCTGTATCTGATTATTTGCTTTAGGCATCTCAGTCTAGACCCAGGTTTGCGGCTCTGAATCTGCAGAGATACTGAATTCACAACTGTCTTCAGGTAGAACAGGTAGGATTTGAGAAAACCTTCAAATTTATTGTTTTGTGTTGACTGCTGTGAATCTTTTTCTAAAACCTGGATCTGTTCTTCATTACATCAGGAAACTGAGTCTGGGAGTTACATGCTGGGGTTGACTGGCGAATCGTGATTATGTTCCTCTGTCCCTGCGGTTTTGGCCTGTAAAAGGAGGATGGGATAACCTGTACTGACAGTAAGTATGTGACTATATCTTGGGGTGGGACAGTATCATTTAACTGCTGTATGCTGCTTGGGTACCAGAGTAATGGGGGCCATGTAAGAAGGAAGGATTGTCCGTTGAAGTTGAGAGAGTTTCATTTAGCTTACATTGTAGAATAAAAGCTCTTTCCTTCTCTTTCCAATCACTCTTGTCCAGATATAGGATTGATAGAAATCAGTCAAGGTTCCAGTGTACAGCAAAGTGACTGTCTACTACACGAGTCTTCCAAGTGATCTCAGAAGGATGAACTGGTCTGAACACATTTTTTAAAAGCTCTTTTTTCTGGACACCACATTTTTTAATGTCTTTGTCTCTCATATAGTACCATTTTCCTACCATTTGGGGTATCCCTTTAGACATCTTTACACTGGAGTCACTGCAGCTCGTGTGCAGACACTTGCATGAGCACTCAACTGACAGTAGTGTTCCTGAAGCAGTATGGAACTGATGGTGAACTTCACCATCTGGGTGCTTATAAAGCTTCTGACCGTACTTTGCAGGTGAACCTGAACTCCAGTTTGCTATAACTGCACTTAGAATAAGATTATGGTGCATGTTTGGCTATCTCTGCACCAGGCTTAGCCACAGTTGTTGCTTCAGACTACTGCATACCATTTGATGTGTGACCCTTGTTAAGTGGGCTTTTGGTGGTCCCTTCCAGATCAAGAGTAAACAAAAGAAATCCTACCCCCCTACACCCCCCACACTGAGTTAAAAAGAGAGCTTTTTGGTTAAAAATTATAGAGCCAAAATACATCACACATTTTAATAGCACATGCTCATAATAGCATAACTTATACACCTGGATGGACTTTTAAACTAGACTTGACAAAAGCCAAGGAAATGTTCTTTAGGGAACAAGACCATACTGTCAGGAGTGGCTCATCTAGTAGACATTTGCCATTTGTGATGTCCATGAATCACAATTTCAACACACATATCTTAAACACCAGTATTTCAGAGCCACTTGGCAAAAGTATGACCAAACTGAAATATATTTCATTATGGATGTCAGTGGATTAAGGTAATTTCAAGACAAAATCACTTGAGAGAATAGAAAATTATTTAATTGCGTATTGTATTCTAGCCAAAACACTATGGTCTTGGGTCAAGATATCACATGTTATTAGTCTTATGGGAATGAAGATTGGTGAATGTGGAATATTCTTTCTATTCCTCTTTATTTTCTAGAAGATTCTACAAATGTGTGTGCAGAATTTACATCTGTTCTTGATGAATCACTTGTTTTGATTTGGGGACAAAATAACCTTAAAATCACCATATAAATTTTATAAACCATATTTCTCATAATTTTGGATCCACAATTTATCTATAATATTACAGAAAGCATGAGAACTGTGATTTAGCAAAATTGTGACTGGATTGCTCTGTCCATTAATTCCAGCTGTTATATCTAAAAGAATGTTGAGCACAAAGTCTAGAACTTCTCTCATATATATGTAAACAACTGCAGAATAGAAATTAGCATCAGTGCAAGTTGTTTATGTGTCTTTATACTCAATGGGGGGAGAAGTGTATTTGCAGGGGGCTTGGATCATCTGACCAATTTTAACCAACCCCCTTACAGTTAATGAGCTGCTGTCTGAAAATTCATGTTTCTTTCAGTGGAGGCCGTAAAAACAGCTTAGGAAACTAGTCAGATCCAATATACAAAATCAGGTAAGATGGGATGCCTTCTAGCCTAAGAATTTCCTGTTTTTTGCAGGATACTGCAGCTCATGAATTTATGACGTTGAGAGGCTTTAACACCTGCCAAGTGTCCTCTGAAGGAAGGAGAAAACCTAACTGATGAGGGTACACATCGTGATGATACCGTAAATATAAGGTTGTGTCGTAAAGACGGTTTCTTCTGTAGCTTCTTCAGTGATGATCTCAGCTTATATCAGAGGTGAGACTAACCCTAGACATGGAGGATATCTGGAGCAGATCTTCAACGGGTGCAAACCACGGTAAGGCTCCATTTGAAAGCACTGGAGTGATGTTACTTACCTTGGCTGAGGGTCTGTTCCATCTGTTGTTGTTTGGCTGTAGACAGAATGACATCTCTTTGTTTGACAGCCACCAGAGAGATAATCATAGCAGGCATATCTCTCTCTGGAGATGGATCTGTGCCCAGGTTGTCAGTATTCAGATATATCATCAGATTAACTTTGAGCTTGGAAGCTTGGAGTTGTATTCTGTAGATTATTTTTTCCCCAATACAATATAAGCTGGGATCTTTTTCTCCAAAACTTTTAAAATAGATTAATTTGTTTTGAGGCTAATTTCATCCTTGAACTTTCTGATTCCTGCTTTCAATAATTCACATTTAAAACAAAGCGAATCATTAGCTTGATCTCAGCTGTGTTGAGATATGTTACTTTTTTTAGCAGTGATTGCAATTATTTCTGTTGTGTGGTCACAATGGTTGGGTCCTGTGCTCCAAATTATTGATCCAACTGGACCACATTTCCTCTCTGAGTTTTCAAAATGGTTTTTCCGTTTTATAGTCAGATATTCTACTGCCAGCAAAGCCTTTTCAAGGCTCCTGGTATTTATTTTTTTATTTTAAGTGATTCCAAAGCAGGTCAGAACTTCAAACTCTTTCTCTTCTATTGCTCTTTCTCTGTACCTACAGCATTTAAGGCTGTTTTCCATGAAAGTAACCCTCTTGCCTGGCCAAATTTTACCAGCTTTGTCTGGCAGGCATTTTTCATTTTGTTTCTTGAGATGCTCCAGGCAGATTTTTGAGAAATAAATCAGAAGCTGTGGCAGATGCACCTTCCTGTCCCTCTGAGATTTAAAAAAAAAAAAAAAAAAGCCCTATTTCAAGGGTAATTAAAGGGTAAAAAAAAAATCCTCGTCCCTTGGGCAACATTTACCAGTCTTTCTCCTCTGTTCCTTCTCCAGCAATCAGCAATGCACCTTCTGCACCATGGGCATCTCAGAGGATCCTGTTCAGTCCCAGTCTGTTGGGAGCAATGCCACTCAAAGCAGTCATTGAAAATTTTTCCCCTAAGGGAGTTACTGGGAAATAACACCAGGTGCAGGGCTTTGGGTAACTGCCCTGAAGAGTCAGTGTATGTCTAAGATGAGTAAGCTCATATGTTTCTGTAGCTCTTGTTTTCACAAAATTGATGGCCTTCCCTTCAACGTGAATCCAATATAATCAAATGTGTAGTCCTGATAACAAGAATGACAAAATGGGAAAGCAGAGAGAAATGTGAGATTTTCTCCTTTTCATACAGTACATATCTATTTTTAGGTGGCATGGCACTTTAAAACCAACTTTACAAACTCTCTTCTGATAAAATATTAAGATACAATATTGCAAGGGTAAGAATAATGCACGTTGTTCTTTTCCCTATCTTGACCTTTATTCCAGTTCTGTTTTATGCAGGATTACTGTAAAAAAATAAGGACCTTGAGCAGGAAATAGAAGGAGATGTTCAAAATATCATATATCCACCATTTTATCTGTAAAAAATCAGAATACTTTGCTTGATTTCTAAACTGGAATTATTAAAATGAAGGATTTCAAACACTGACATCCAAAATGTTATACATCTGTGGTTCAGCTGGTGCAGGAACTGGTTGATGCTGGTTCCAACAGTCGCAACTCTTGGATTTCTGTTTAGAACCTTCCCATTTGGAGACTGATCTGTTTCAGCATCAGGGTAGATCTGTAGTTTGTGCTTTTGCTTGAAAAAATGTTAAGAAGTGAGGTCTTGCCTGTCTTGTGTTTTCCACAGAAATTTCAAGGAGAAGGCATGAAGTCATGAAGTCACTTTTTTTTTTTTTTTTCCCTCATGTGAGCACATGGAGATTTGGAGTTCTGAGGATATAAGTCTACTTCATCTGACAATCCTTAAAAAAAGCAATAATGTTTTTCTTCGTGTTGTCAATTTGGTACAATTGTTGGCAGCTGAAGTAACTATATTTCTTCATATTTCAGATTGTCAATGCTTGTTTTTTTGATTGATTGTAAAAACTGTGGAAATTTTTAGGGGAATAGATCTAATCACCCCCTGAAACTCACTGTTCAGAGAAAAAAAAATCTTGATGAATTTCTAACTAAAACATAAAAAAAACAATTTGGGGGGAAAAAGAAAGGAGATGTCTGAAGACACAGAATAATTCTACAATGCCATGCAGAGTTAACCCAACCCTGGATAAACTCATATGACTACCTTTCCCTGGCATCGTACTGCAGTTGTGTGGTCTCTCTGGCTATGCCTACGATGCAGAACAAGTGCTGTTTGAAGAGTGGGCACCATAATACACAAGGGAGTCTTCAAAAACCCAGTTGCATTGCAGCTTGCCTTCAACCTCTCCTCCGTGTTTACAGAACAACTGAGAGGATAATGGAAAGGTTTTGAGCTTCAACTATTATTGTCTTTTCAACAGTCCCATTCCATGAAACGGAGATGGCTGTACTTCCTTGTCTCACAGAGCCTTCAACAAAAGTATCATTACTGACAATAATTAGTAAAAATCTCAACCATTAGCACTCATGAAATTGATTCTCATGGTCAAAGGGATAATCAGTCTTCTTTTTTTTTTCATGCTTCTAGTCTCAGTTTTCTCTTCAGTGCCTAAAAACATTACTGAACTTTCTTTAATCTGATGAAAAAATCATGCTCTTTTTCTAAACAAGAAACAATCCAACCAAAAGGCTTATCTATTTATTTATAACTTCTCCATTTACAAGACTCTTTTTGGCAATATGGCCAACTGCTATCCTGATGTGATTGTAGGAAATATTTATAATTCTGTTAAATGAGACTGATTAATCTTGACTTGATTTTCATGAAATTTTCTATAGTTAGATGACAGACTTTGGAAGGTAATCATCTCAGAAGAGAGCTGCTACAGGCTAATTCATAATATATTTTGTATTACTTGGCTGTTGATTAAATTTTAAGATTGAGTTTTCTCTGCTTTTTCATGTCTTGCAACAAACATGAGAACTCATGCTGCATGTGTGGAAGAAAATCCAAATGCAAGATGCTGTGGTTGAAGAACACTTTTCCAGACCCTATAGGGCACCTTGGCAGGACTGAGTTGCATGCCACTTGACATGTTTGTCCAGTTGTTCACGCCCTGTGTACAACTCACCTGTTTCAGACGGGGACAAGATATTTTTGTATTCAGTCTAGGGACCACTCTGTTTTTCAGCAGATTGTCTTTCTGATGGGTTGCTTTTGCAAATAGGACATTTTGATATTGATGTTGTATCACCAATGGCAGATGAGTAAATTCAGTAGATTTTTTTTAAAAAGTCTTATCTAAGAAGCAGAGGGAACGATCTGTGACCTTTTTTTTGTCATTCAGTTAAGAAAAAAAAATGCAGTGATTTCCTGGCAATGTATAATAAATGATTAAAATGGAGTGGTTAAGTGTCCCTTGCAGTCTTTCAATGTATCATGTAGACTTTTTTCTGCTATCAAAATGAACAGTGCTATACTGTTATCTTGCTGGTATAAGCTGAGATTTCTTTCTCTCTCTCTCAGTATCTGTCCTAAATACAGCTACAAAGTTTTTATTTGTACAGCACCTGAATTAGCTCAGCTTTCTGTTTTACTTGGATGAAAGATACTAATGATTTTAAACACAATGATTCATGTCTGGACTTTATTAAAAGATATTCTCAGGCTTCAGGCTTCCCCTTTCTTTTTTCAGTTTGTTTTCTTTTGTTTTCCCATAGGAAAGCTACACAGTATGGTTTCACCAACGCCATATATCTGCTCTCAAATCTAGTTATGAACAGAGCAGCCATATTTTCTTATTAAAAGGATTAAACATGTATGGAAGAACTCTTTCAAGTAATCACATTTGATTTGAGAAGTATTGACACCATCATCACCATCATCACAGTTATTAGAAAAACATGTAAAAAAAACCCACGTAAATTCAGCATACTTCATTTTTATATGAATTTTTGGACTACTTTTGGCTTCCCCAAAATGCAAAAAATAGTTCTGCTCCTTGACTGCATCAAAGAGATACAGCAGCATTTCTTAATTTTCTGTGCAGCTCTAAGCCTGACGTATATTTTTGATAACTCTCTGCACAGGAGCACTAATTATCAATTATCACCATCCACGATGATTCTGTATCTTAAGTAATAGTTGATTTAAATTCAGCTGACACTGTGAGTACATCTGTCTCAGGGCACCAAATAATTACCAGGTGATAGTTATTACTGGCCACTTGAGTGGGTTATATCGAAGCAAACTAAGAATAAAATACCCTGCTCTTTTGCAAATCTTTTGCAGTGCAGTCTTCTCATAGCAAGTCACAACATCATCCTAATTCCTCAGAGCTATCCTCCCCACATTACCTAATACAAATGACATGACAATCAATGTCACTGATTCTTTCTTTGTGGATTATTATTCTAGTTAATTCCACATGTTGCATCCTCAGCAATATCTGAAAACTACATCTTGCCACTCTCAACAGATGAAAGCTCGAGTACACGGAAAATATTGACTATTAATCAGATAGACAAATCTTTTCTTTTTTTAATTTTTAAAAAGGAAATTAAAGAATTGGAAGAATCAACACACGTCCTAATTATTGTGAGACAAGGGTGGCTGGAAAAGCAAACATAAATGCTCATCACTCTTACTTACGCATTTGTTAAAGCTGGTTTTGCTGTAGTTGCACTGTCATTGAGGTGAAATTGTCCTGGATACGGACTTTGTGCTCTGTGCATAATTCATAGCACTCATGATCATGAAGAATCTTGCAGATTTGTACCGGAAAAACTGAAGCTGTACAAACCACCAGCAACAACAGCAGTTGGAACAACAGTTTGGAAGTTGATCGCTGCACTGCACGGGACTTGTGTGTAAATTCTCTCCACAGCTTTTTGCCAGCTGATGTTCCAGGAACAGAAAGGTGGTTTCCTGCCACTCTTCCCACCCCTCTACAGTCCTCGGCTCATTACATCCTTAGTAAATCTGATCTGAGCTACTTTCTGCTTTATTCTTTTGTGGTTGAATATAAGAATATCTGAAATGTTACTTTTTGCTGTATAGCATGGTATGTAGGATATGGGAGTCAATGTAGTGGACAGTGTGATGATTTCTATTAGGTGTGCACCAGGACTTGAACAAGACAGTTGTCATCCCCAGGACAGGTTGTATGAGAGCCTCTTTTACAGACAGGGTCTCTAGGAACTTTAAATATACTCATGCTTGCCCACATTAGTTCCTGATGAGTGATTTGGAAAGCTTCAGTGGGTGAAGCAACTGCTATAAAGCAATGGACATCACAAACAAAACTGCTCTGTTTTTGCAGAAATCAGCTGGAATACAGTCAGGAGTTGATTTTGGTAACAAAACTTCCTTTTAAGTTGTGTTTTATAACCTAGAAGAGCTGATGGCATGTTCAGAAAGTGGGAAACTTGAATTTCTCTTTTGTTTGTTTGGTTTTTTGAATGTCTTGTGAGTGACTTTTCTGCCAGAGGGGTCTTTCATCATTTAATGCCTTTAAATTTATGAAGTGAGAATGGTGAATTTGTTTGTTTGTTTGTTTGTTTGTTTTGCACAGTGGACCTTCTGTCCTTCTCTTTCAGGTGCCGGCAGCAAAAATACGTATGTGTGCAAATATTCTGCCATTGGTGTCTTTCTCCTTCAGGTCTGGTGCACCAATTGTGCCTGACACACCCAGGGACAAGCATTGTATTTCTGATATCTGCCTTTATAAATTGTGGATGTCATTGTCACATTCTCGATTCTTGGAGTCTAGGTTTGTGAAAGTTATTCAGAATTGTATCAGTTTTTTGGGGTTTTGTTGTTGTTAATTTTTAACCATTTCTTTCAGACTCGGCTCTGACTTAGAGCATCCCTGGGTGTTCAAACGTGTGGAGGAGTTACGGTGCTCATCACAAGAAGGAAAAAATATCAGTGGTTTGGTCAGATTTTCCTCCTGTGGAAATTTGTAAGCGTCTGGGTACATGAGGTCTGTAAAGGATTTGGAGCTTGGTCATGAACACTTTTAAATTAATCTTTTTGCTCTAACTGTTGGCTGATTCAGTGAACAGAAGACACTTTTCTGCCTGGGCTGTAGATTTTAGACAATGTTTATTGCATAAACTAAGATACCAGAGGAACTTCACCTGCATTGATCTTTAATTTCTGAAGCCATGCTGTTAAATTAACCGCTGACAGTGTCACATAGAATTGGGGTGAGGATTAATGCATTCTACAAGGATTAAATTTTCTCATTTTTCAGTCTGGAATACTCATGCAGTACTAAGCACCCCCTTGGCAGACCCAACCCTGAGTTAATGGCATGGCACAGGATGACAGCTTAGTTCTTCTAAAATCACCTTTCCATTGCTTTCTCTCTTTTTTTTTTTTTTTTTTTTTTTTTTTTCAGTTGGAGCTTTATAAAGTAGATGGTATAGTAATATATCACCAGCTTGTGACCAAAAAGTTTCTCTCTTATTCAGGTAACTCTAAACCTTTTTTAACAATTTCTGCTTGAAATGCTGGTTGGTATCCACACGAGTTTTTCTTTCACATTTCTGCTTTGCTGCTTCTTGTAACTTCCCCTTATGTCACACCCTGTCAGCGTGATGACAGGTGTCAGTGCTCGAGGCATCAACCAACACCTGATACACCCAGATCTGGGAAAATTCCTCAAACAGCAGCTGTAATTCTTGACCTAAACTGAGACTCTCAGAACTAAACCACAGGGAGCAGCGTACTGGAGGCACTCTTTCTTCAAGTCATTCGCACATCAGACTGTTGTTTACAAGAGGAGGGAGAAGGGAATTTCTTGGCTATATTTTTTTTCTTTGCCTCCTGGTGATCTGTCCTCAAAGCACTTCATACAGATCAATTTCAAGCTTTCAGAATTCACTGGCATTTACATTTGTCAAAATTAAAATTAATGTCCCAATGATGATATGGGACATGGATATTTGTGTCAGAATAGCAACCAGAAAGATATGGAATCCAGTGAAATATAATATTTAAAACTGTGCAGTGACTTGTGCACATAAATACATAGTAATATGTTTCTAAAATCACAACATTTGGTAATCGCTCACAGAACTATTTATGCATGGACTTTCAAATCACAGCAAATAGGGATGGCATTTCTTAAAAGTAAACAAGTAAACAGAACAAACATGTCTCTACTGAACCTGGTCCAAAATGTGACAATTATCATGATACAGCTTTTTCAGTTTTTTCCTAATCATGTAATTTTTTGTTTCACTTTTCACAGAATCTGGTTTCTCATAGTAGCTGAGAAAAAAAAAAAACAGCTTATTTGAACAATGGGTCCCTGTGTGATAGAGGAATATATGGGACAGACTTTTTTTTTTTTTTAATCTTTTAGTATAGCTTACAGCTGATCTTTATTTGACAGTCTGCGTGGAGTCACACACACAGGATCCTTATAACATCTCTAAGAGACTAGTCAGAGACACCAACATGACCATAATTTAAGAGAAAGGGGGGAGAGAAATGAAAGTGCAGGATAATGAGTAAAGTAGCAGCACATTTGTTTATTGTTTTTACTGAACATCATTCTTCCTATACAGCTCCTTATTACTTTCTGCTCCACTTCCAGTAACCCCACAATCCCTTACCTCCATTTTCCCTGCCCTTTTTAAATTACCGTCCTTCCCTTAAGGACTGAAGTGTTTGCTGAATGCAGATGCTTCCTCCAGCCTTGGGGAAAAAAAAAAGAGCAGCGGTTTACTAAGGATTAGACTTATATTAGGGCTTATATTCAAGGGGAAGGACTTAAAAAAATAAAATATTGCTGCATGCTATGTAAAAGTGCCTGAAATTTAGTGTGCTTGAAAGAATGCCAAAGTTTTGATGTCAAGCACATAAAAGGCAAAAAAATGCCAAAAAGAGGATGTCTGGTCTCACTTTGAACATTACCATTTTGGTGCATGCTTTAGTTGTGCAAATGCCTACCATCACTTAAACTAGTGTAGTACCGGAAAGAAGGAGTGAGTCATCATCACTCGTGGGACATAGACACTGGGCAGATCTGGACGTAACTGGTAGGCTTTAAAGGGTGCATCAAAACAGAAGGCACTCAAGACTGGGTGTCTTCCAGATTCTGTAAGGGACTGTTCTGTCTTCCTTATGGGCCTCCTTTTCCTTTTTTTCCAAAATCTACCCAGTTTTACTGCCAATTCATGGCTGAGCTAGACTGGAATCTTTACTTGTGTATGTATGAATGGAAGCTGTTTTACCAAAGGCAGATTCTGGGCTGTGGGGATAAAGGGTTCATGTGAAGGACATACTTCTCTTTGCCGAATTTCACATTGTTACTCTGAAGTATGAGGCACAGAAATTTCAGTAAGTCATTATCCTGTCTCCTTTGCTGTTCCGTATTTACATTTTCCATTGTAATTCCTTTCATTTATGTGATGGAATTGTTTCTGTTCTTGTTTCAGCTTAACGGCTGCCATTCCTTTTCCTACCTTTTATCGGTCTTTGGTTCCTTTCCCATGTGATCCTACAGACCCCCTATTTTTATAGACATTGTGTTAACTTGGGAGTTTAAACAGTATATGGAGTGTGGAATACCCCCGCAAAACCACCATGCTGCTGTGATTTTTCGTGTAGG